>NW_006783917.1:766295-769175 GCF_000442215.2 Lipotes vexillifer
CCCCCCACGGCCTGAGTGAGCCAGGGCCACCGAGTCAGCGGCTCCTTTAACGCCGTCCTGTCTCAGCGAAGAACAGACGCCCTCCGGCGACCTACACGCACAGGCGGGGCCACATCCAAAGCTGAGCCCCTGGGAGCTGTGAGAACAAAGGGAAATCTCTCCCAGCAGCCTCAGGAGCAGCGGATTAAAGCTCCACCATCAACTTGATGTACCTGCATCTGTGGAATACATGAATGGACAACGAATCATCCCAAATTAAGGAGGTGGACTTTGAGAGCAAGATTTATGGTTTTTTCCCCTTTTCCTCTTTTTGTGAGTGTGTATGTGTATGCTTCTGTGTGAGATTTTGTCTGTATAGCTTTGCTTCCACCATTTGTCCTATGGTTCTATCCATTCATTTTATGTTTTTTTAATTTTTTTCTTTTTTTCTCTTAATAATTATTTTTTATTTTAATAACTTTATTATATTTTATCTTACTTTATTTTATTTTACTTTATCTCCTTTCTTTTTTTCCTCCCATCCCTCCTTCCTTCCTTTCTCCCTCCCTCCCTCCCTCCTTTCTTTCTTTTTTTCTCTCTTTCTACTTCTACTAATTCTTTCTTTCTACTTTTTCTCCCTTTTATTCTGAGCCGTGTGGATGAAAGACTCTTGGTGCAGCAGCCAGGAGTCAGTGCTGTGCCTCTGAGGAGGGAGAGCCAACTTCAGGACAGTGGTCCACAAGAGACCTCCCAGCTCCACATAATATCAAACGGCGAAAATCTCCCAGAGATCTCCATCTCAACACCAGCACCCAGCTTCACTCAACGACCAGCAAGCTACAGTGCTGGACATCCTATGCCAAACAACTAGCAAAACAGGAACACAACCCCACCCACTAGCAGAGAGGCTGCCTAAAATCATAATAAGTCCACAGACACCCCAAAACACACCACCAGACGTGGACCTGCCCACTAGAGAGACAAGATCTAGCCTCATACACCACAACACAGCCACTAGTCCCCTCCACCAGGAAGCCTACACAACCCACTGAACCAACCTTAGCCACTGGAGACAGACATCAAAAACAACGGGAGCTACGAACTTGCAGCCTGCAAAAAGGTGAACCCAATCACAGTAAGATAAGCAAAATGAGAAGACAGAAAAACACACAGCAGATGAAGGAGCAAGATAAAAACCCACCAGACCTAACAAATGAAGAGGAAATAGGCAGTCTACCTGAAAAAGAGTTCAGAATAATGATAGTAAAGATGATCCAAAATCTTGGAAATAGAATGGACAAAATGCAAGAAGCAGTTAACAAGGACCTAGAAGAAATAAAGATGAAACAGACAATGATGAACAACACAATAAATGAAATGAAAAATACTCTAGATGGGATCAATAGCAGAATAAATGAGGCAGAAGAACGGATAAGTGACCTGGAAGATAAAATAGTGGAAATAACTACTGCAGAGCAGAATAAAGAAAAAAGAATGAAAAGAACTGAGGACAGTCTCAGAGACCTCTGGGACAACATTAAACGCACCAACATTCGAATTATAGGGGTTCCAGAAGAAGAAGAGAAAAAGAAAGGGACTGAGAAAATATTTGAAGAGTTTATAGTTGAAAACTTCCCTAATATGGGAAAGGAAATAGTTAATCAAGCCCAGGAAGCACAGAGAGTCCCATACAGGATAAATCCAAGGAGAAATACACCAAGACACATATTAATCAAACTGTCAAAAATTAAATACAAAGAAAACATTTTAAAAGCAGCAAGGGAAAAACAACAAATAACACACAAGGGAATCCCCATAAGGTTAATAGCTGATCTTTCAGCAGAAACTCTGCAAGCCAGAAGGGACTGGCAGGACATATTTAAAGTGATGAAGCAGAAAAACCTGCAACCAAGATTACTCTACCCAGCAAGGATCTCATTCAGATTTGATGGAGAAATTAAAACCTTTACAGACAAGCAAAAGCTGAGAGAGTTCAGCACCACCAAACCAGCTTTACAACTGCTAAAGGAACTTCTCTAGGCAAGAAACACAAGAGAAGGAAAAGACCTACAATAACGAACCCAAAACAATTAAGAAAATGGGAATACGAACATACATATCGATAATTACCTTAAATGTAAATGGACTAAATGCTCCCACCAAAAGACACAGATTGGCTGAATGGATACAAAAAGAAGACCCATATATTTGCTATCTACAAGAGACCCACTTCAGACCTAGAGACACATACAGACTGAAAGTAAGGGGATGGAAAAAGATATCTCATGCAAATGGAAACCAAAAGAAAGCTGGAGTAGCCCACGTACCGCAAAAAAATATATATGTACATGATGAAAGGGCTATTTTCATTGGAGGGAAAAAAACGTAACAACTACAGAAAGAATAAACTAAATTTCTCTCAATATAAATACTACTTAGTGTAGGGGAAATTTTTAAGCATTTAAGTGCAAAGAAATATCCTTAGTTTTAATGGGAAAGAAATAAGAAAACAATCATGAGATTAAGGACATGGCATATGCCAACAGTTGGCCTCATTATACATTCTCCTCTTCTGCCATTATGAGATTATGTCTGTGTTTTAGCTGAACAAATGGGTACTGAGAATAAACACTACATCCAGGCCTCCCTTCCCAGTAGGAGAACAGGAATGTAGGATTTGTCTAAGTTCTGCCCAGCTGGACGTGAGCAGAGGTGACATGTGCAACCCTCAGGCCTGGAGCATGTAAGGAGCAGAGTGAGCCATGTGCAACCACGCAGACAGAGCAAACCCACCATAGGGTCCAAATCAAACGCAGATAGAGACCGTGAGTGAGACTAACTGGGGGAAAAAATCAGAATATTTGTGAGACTTGGCGTTTCCTTGCCAAGTTTAGCATTCCT
>NW_006783917.1:769200-776636 GCF_000442215.2 Lipotes vexillifer
AGAAATTATAAGGCTGGGGGGAGGGATAAATTGGGGGAATGAGACTGACATATACACACTACTATATATAAAATAGATAACTAATAAGAACCTTCTGTATAGCACAGGAAACTCTACTCAATATTCTGTAATGGCCTATATGGGAAAAGAATCTAAAAAAGAGTGGAATACATATGTATAACTGATTCACTTTGTTGTACACCTGAAAATAACACAACATTGTAAATCAACTATACTCCAATAAAAAATTTTTTAATTTTTTTAAAAAGAGAGTTATAAGAGGCAGATTTAGCAGGAGGTAAGATTGGCCCTGTCTTCTCAAAACCATCATGGAGCTAATGGGGCCAGTCTAGTGACAAAGATCAGGTAAGATACGGCCTTTAGCCTTCTCATCCAAGACTGCTGATTCAGATTACCTGAAAGTAGCCATAAACAAAAATTATCTGTAACTTCATTGAAGAAAAGAGAGTAAGTACAAATGCACAAACTAATAAATGACCAAGGGGAAATAAATAGATAAAACTTTGAAAATTATGACTCCATGTTGTATAATTCTATGAAAATAAATTTGAAAACCTAGCTAAAATAGTCCCTTTCCTATAAAATACATTTATCAAATTTGACCCTGTTTTCTATTGCTGCCATAAAAAGTCACCACAAACTTAGTGTCTTAACACAATTTTTTTAAAGCAATAATCTATTTATTCATTTATTCCTTTGGCAAACTTAGTGGCTTGACAAAAATTTATTATTTTATATTTCTGATGGTCAGAAATCCAATGTCGGTCTCCCTGAACAAAAATCAAGATGTCAGCAGTCTGCTTCCTTTTCTGGAGGTTCTAGAGAATTTCTTTCCTGCTCATTCGTGTGTTGCCAGGATTTGTTTCTTTGTGGCTATTTTCTTACCAGCTGTCAGCTGAGGGTCGTTCCCTGCTCCTAGAAGCCACCACAAGCCTTGGCTGATGGTCCCTCACTCAATCTTCAAAGCCAGCAACAGTGGGTGCAGGTCAAAGTCCCTCTCACAATGTATCTCTCTGATCCAGCATTAAAAAAAAAAAAAAAAGTTATGCATTTTTAAGTTCTCAAAAGATTAAATAGTCTAGGATAATCTTCCCATCTCAAGTCCTTACCCTTAATCAGACTGGCACCCTCCCTTTTCCCATGCAACATAACATAGTCACTGGTCCCAGGGAATTGGGGCATGGAGACATTTAGGGGCCATTATTCTTTTACTGTAGACCCGTATAAAGATTTCTTAAAAAAAAAAAACAAAAAAACTTGGATCAATTTTCATAGAAGAAATGTGGAACTAGCCCTTAAAAATTACCATGTACAGATGGTTTCACAGAGGAATTCAGACAAACCTTCAAAGACTGGATAATCCAATGCTACTTTAATTTTTCCAAGCATAGACAAGACACTTTAAAAAATTTAATTACAAAGGAAATATGGTATAGATACATAAGCCTGATAAAATAGCATAGTAAAGAAAAAACACAGACCAATCTCACTTTGAAATATTGGGACAAAAAAAAAATCTTAAATGAGATATTAGGAAATAGACTCCAATAGCATATTAAAAAAATAATATATCTTGACCGAGTAAGGCTTACTACACGAAAGCAAGAGTGATTCAATATTAAGAAATCCATTAGTATGACCACCATTTTTTAAAAATCTTTAGAAAATTTGACTATTCACATAGATACTGAAAAAAATTCAACAAAATTCAAAACTCATTTCTGATAAAAACACTTTGAAAATAGAAAACCATGGATTTTTCTTCAAATTGATAAAAATAAATTTACCTCATTTCTAAAACCAGTCAGTGACTTACTAGGTAAACACCAGAAGCATTTCCACCAAGATCCAGAACAAGGCAAGAATTCCTACTGTTCTATTAAACTATTCAACCCAGAATTGGATTTATTAGCTAATGCAATGAAACAAGAGAAAATAATTGAAGAGAGTATTTTCACATGGTATAATACTTTTCTTGGAATATTGGTATCAGTGATAAAGCTATCATAAATAAAGTAATTTAGTAAGTTAGAAAGATACAAAATTATACAAAAATCTATAGCCATAATGTATATAAATAATAACCGTCAGAAGATGTAAGGACAGGAAAAACATCAACAAAAACTAAAAAACATTTTGTACATTAACAGTAATGTACAAAACCTACATGAGGAACATTACAAACACTCCTGAAAGACAAAATTGAGGTCGAACAAATAGACAGCCCTTGTTTTTCATCAGGATGACTCAACAAAAAGATACCAAGTATCCTTCTAAGTAATAGAAATGTAATGTGATTTTTCAAAAAAAACACATATATAAATGAGATTTTTTTTTTCCTGGAATTAAGTTGGCTCTAAAACCCATGTATAAATATAAAATACATGCAAAATTACTGATAAGCCCCTTCGAAAGAATAACCAAGAGAGAAGTGATTAGCAGTTCTCCGAAACGAAATGTGGCAGACGAATAAACAGCCAGACTGATACAACAGAAAGGAAAGCGTCAACATAAATCCAACTGCCTATGGAAACATCAGTTCTAGTTGAGGTAGCATATCACATATGTGAGGACAAGATGGACTTTTTAATAAATAGTGTCGTGACACCTGGATAATCATTTAGAAAAAGACCTGATCCCCCAAATATAAGAACATTTCTCACAGCAAGAAAGAGCATTTTTAAAGAATTTACTTTTTTCCAGTTTTATTAAGGTATAACTGACAAATAAAACTGTGAGATATTTAAAGTGTACAAGTTCTACACCTGGATTTGGGATTTGGGACGATGTTATGCATGCACGTCTCCATTCAACATAAGAAGATCCCCTCCGAGGCCTTTCCGCCTCAGTCGCAACCCCTTCAGCGGCCCAGGCAACTGCAATCCTAATTTCCTGCACGTGTTTTTCATTTTACTATTTGCCTTCTTGAAGATCCTGGAATGCAAAATAAGCCCATGAAAAGACCATAAAAATCCTTTGATATTTTAAGATAAGAAAACTATCCCTATACATCATAATATCTATCTGAAAACGTTTCAAACGCAGTTACATAAGATATTTTTATGAGAATATAAGGTCCTAATTTTAAAAGTAAATTTCAGCACCGTCTTTTGTTTGCAACCATTAAAGCAGTCAATTATGTGTCTAATTTAACCCTGATTTTAACTTGAAATATCTAATACGACAGTAATTGCATTATTCTCGATTCAATATTTGGCTCTACTTAGCTGTAACTATAGCTGTCGAAGAATTCTGAGCATGGAGTTTTCCATTATTTCTCACTCAGACATACAGAGTTCAAGTTTATTTAATATTATGTTTAATAATTTTGTTTAAACAAGACTATTTATTTGCATTGGTAGCAAAATTGTTGCATTTTTCGCCTAATATGTTATTCTTATTGTCATAAAGAGAATCCAGGAGAGAATAAAGGTGTATGTTTCCCATCTGACCAGAGAACTATACCCACTTTTGTATTATTTACACAATAATGATCAAGGCCTGGGACATTTCCTGAGGATGGAGGGCTGACTGGGAGATTGCCTCAAGGCCATTAACCTGGGGCAGTCATTCATTTTCTTAGAAAACCTGGTTGAAGTCATTATTTCTATTACAAGATCAATAACACACATTCCTCAGCATCACCACCACAACCAAAAACCTCTTTGGAAATGAGTTTTCTTCTGGAATTTTTCTTAAGTACATTCAATCTGTAGGTTACATTTTAAAAGAAATATCACTGAAATCCTGAACAACTTAGTAACATGACAGGCCTCATCACCTAGACATAAATGTTATGAACGTTGGTGACTATTTCCTCTCTGCCCTGACTTAGAAGTCAAGCTAAAAATAATCTGTCTCTCTCCCTCCTTCGCTCCCCCTCCCACGCGCCTCTCTCTCTCTCTCTCTCTCCCTCCCCTTCTCTCCTTCCCTCCCTTTTTCCTAAGGGGTTCAGCTAGCAAGTTTTCAATGGAGGTGTAAATCTACAAAAGCACCAGAGCAGGCTTCTCTGGTGGCGCAGTGGTTAAGAGTCCGCCTGCCAATGCAGGGGACACAGGTTCAAGCCCTGGTCAAGGAAGATGCCACAGAGCAAGTAAGCCCGTGTTCCACAACTACTGAGCCTGCGCTATAGAGCCTGTGCTCCGCAACAAGAGAAGCCACTGCAGTGAGAAGCCTGCACACCGTGACAAAGAGTAGACCCCGCTCACTGCAACTAGAGAAAGCCTGCGCACAGCAATTAAAACCCAACGCAGCCAAAAATAATAAATAAATAGATAGATAGAAATAAAAACACGAAAAATAAATAAATAAATAAAAATTAAAAAAATAAAAATATCAACTCTGTTCTGTCTCCCAGAAGGTCCTACATTCTTTTAGGCTAAGAGTGATGTACTACAAACTTCCTAAACAGTAAATAAAGGAATTAAAGAAATTTCATCAATCTATTTTCCTAATCTTCAAAATAGGGTTACTGTGAATTACAATATGCTCTTCATGGGCAAGGTGTGATTATGCAACGTAGTAAGGATGACTAATCACCTAGGAAGCACCAGAAGGAGCAGAGGAGGCGGGAGTGAAACTGAAGCCCCCATCCACCTCCTTTTCCTTGATCTAACATCCATTCCAGTCACTCCTTACCCTTGAAATAAGGAGCAGTGATACTGTCATAGTCTCGCCTGTCAATGTGTTTACATCACTTCCCTGCAGACAATTGACATAGCCCCAGTCACTGGGTACTGCCTGTCGCCGCTCCCTCGTCTCCTCTGCTCCTACCCCACTAAACCGTCTCCACCACCCACGTAGTCAATGCACAGATAGGAGAAAGCCATGAGTCATGGAAAACAAGAGAAGAACAACTTTGAGAAGGAAGGGCACAAGGAATTGGTTGGTGCTGGAGAACACCTGAGGTTAATGAACACCCATCCTTTCCTCATACAAGGGCAAAGAAAAGGTAACGACTACACTGATGAGATATACAAAAATTAAATGTAAAATATTCTTATCTCTAAGAAGCTCACAATCTATTAAGGGAAATAAATAAAGAAGATAAATTATTGTAACATGAGTTGGTAGGTGATAAGAACCATGGGATGTACACTAATATATGAGTGATTTGTGGAGTGCAGAGTTCCTTCTGGTTGGGAGAATCAAGGAAAACCTCATAAAAGAGGTGACCGAATGGTCAGAGATTGGAGAACACTTAGAAGCAAAGAGAATGGCTTGCAGTGCTAAGAAGAACATGGGGGATAGTCTGAGAAGCATGAACACTTTGGTTTATCTAGACTGTGAGATATAACTGGAGTGGAGGATGAGGTAACATACTAGAGGTCTCCAAAGACCAGTGTAGAATTACAGCGGGGAGAGGGAAAGATTCTGAACAAGATAATGATGTGAAGAGAGTTGTATTTTAATAAGATCAATCTGGAGACTTCCCTGGTGGTCCAGTGGTTAAGACTCCACACTCCCTAATGCAGGGGGCCCCGGGTTCAATCCCTGATCAGGGAACTAGATCCCACATGCCACAACTAAGAGCCCGCATGCCACAGCTAAAAGATCCCACGTGCCAAAACCAAGACCGAGCCTGCATACCACAACTAAAAGATCCCACGTGCCAAAACGAAGACCTGGTGCAGCCAAATAAATAAATAAATAAAATAATATCAGTCTGTAAGAGATTTTCAGAGAGTGGACTGGAGAAAAGGACATTGGATGGAAGCCAATCATGAGGAATTTAAAGAGCCCAAAAGTGAGATATTTAGACTTTTAAGTAGCAGAGGGAATTGAAAGAAGATTGATATGAGAGCTATTGAATAGGTGTAAGTTATTCTCAAGGTCCTCTCTCTCAGGTTGGGAAGGAGTTCACATTATTATTATTATTATTATTATTAATTATTATTACATCAAAACAGAAACACCAAACAAAAAGAAGATGGCCGTGAATGAAGCAGCAATGAAAGTGTCTTGAGCCAAGGATTATGATTAATCTAAATCTGTGCCCCTGATTCTTAAACATAATCATAACATTTAGGAGGTAAACTCCATAGATGGTACCAGTATTCCTTGAGAGGGAGAGTTTCCATCACTGGAAAAAATAGGTTTGGGTGACAAATAAACCAGGCCCTGAAATCTGGCTCTTTTGCTTATAAACTCAGTGACACAGAGTCCCTCATTTAACCTGCTTGAACTTCTGTTTTCTTATTGGGAAAATGGGAATAATAATGATTACTTGACAGGATATTGTGAGACTTAGATCATATAGGGTTTTGGGCAGATATTAGATGCTCAAAAAGAGGCAGCTAGATTGGGTGATTGGTTAAAAATATTAGAGGGAAAAGAATAACAGATTATTCCAAGACTTTGGGCGTAGGGAGGTGGTGACAAAAATAATCATGCTTTTAATGGAAATGTAAAAGTCAGAGACAGACAGTATGAGACAGATTTAAGGAATGAGATTTTTCTATTTCAGCAGTTCTCATTCTGTATTGCCTGTTTATAAATCCCACACCATCAGTAGAGCAAATCTATAAGATACTCTCTCCTCGATGTCTGTAAATAAATTTCAAGCTACATTTTGCTTTGTGATGACTTTTTTTTCTTGTCATTGCTTCTGTTGTTTATTTTTACCTGTTTTTGCTGTTTATTTCACAACAATATGCTATGGGTAAAATGAAATATAGAAACAGATTTAGCCTCGATAGGTCCTGAAGACCCAGAATAAGGGTGTCTCAGGTGCTCATCACCATCCAGAATCCTAGCCGAATACATGCTTGTCACCTACATGTATACTAAGGTATACAAGAATTTCTTAAAGATGGTCATTTCTGAAGCTCATGTATATTTCACGTGCTTTAGCCAGTTAGCAGCCTATCACCCAATTGAACTGGATATTTTTAGATATCCTCTAAGAAAATGTATGATGCCTTGCTGAGTCAAGTTGTTATTAGGTTGATTTTCAGCATCAAGTCACAATGATAATTGTACTCTTTCGAAAGAAATTGAAGTCAAGATTCAATGAATAAAGTTTTTAAATGTAGGGCCCTGCAGTCTTTTTTTTTTTTTTTTTTTTTTTTTTTTTTTTTTTTTTTGCGATATGTGGGCCTCTCACTGTCGTGGCCTTTCCCGTTGCCGGATGCGCAAGCTCAGCGCCCATGGCTCACGGGCCCAGCCGCTCCGCGGCATGTGGGATCCTCCCGGACCGGGGCACGAACCCGTATCCCCTGCATCAGCAGGCGGACTCTCAACCACTGCGCCACCAGGGAGGCCCCCTGCAGTCTTTTTTAAGGGTGCAAAACGTCAAGTTAAAATTTAAATATGAAATCAAATTGATACCTATTTTCTTTCCCATTTAAAATATACTAAATGTGATTTGGTTACGTGATCTTGTGTGACCCATGAAATATGTATAAGTTCGTGTA
>NW_006783917.1:776646-802712 GCF_000442215.2 Lipotes vexillifer
TACTCATCAACTGTATTATATCCAGCACCATGTAGAAAAATGTGTATATATTAAAAATGTGTGTGTAAATTATTTCTGAAGAATATACAAGAAACAGGTAACAATTTCATCCAGAGAGGAGAGGTGGCAGGCTCTGAGACACAGAGAAAAAGGAGACTTCATTTATTCTGCACACACTTCTGTGCCCTTTAAACTGCATTCCTTATACACATATTACCCAGATTTAAAATCATGTAAGAAATTAAAAATCAGACTTGCCCTCAATATTAGACCTGAGTACAGAGCCAACCTAACAAGAGGAAACAAAGTTTGTATAAGGTTTCGCTTTTGACACCGGAAAAAGTAAGCAACTAAAAAATAGGAAATATATGATTTATCAGCAACCCTCATAAAAAAAGACATGAAGATTTGGGCCATCAGTTTAATATTTGTAAACAGAGTCATGTGGCTGTCACAAAAAAGACCCGTGTTTGGTTGAGTTCAACATTGAATAAGAATCTACTGTGTGACGGGAACATAAAAATGAGAGATAAAGACCCTGTTCTGAAGGAGACACATACCAGAAGAAAGAGGCATATTAGTACATAATTAAATAGAATGTAGTAGGAGCAAAGGGAGGTGTATGCAGAGTCCAAGAGAAGCAGGGCAGACAACATCCAGGAAGGACATCCCAAGGTCTTTAGAGCTTTACTAGCAGTACAACATGCCAAGCAAGAAGTTGGGTACCACACCTCTCCATGTGCTCCCCAGAGCATCTCTGGGTCTCCGCAATTAAATTTCTTTGCCTTTCTCAAGGGCCATCACAGAGAAGAAAAGAAGCATTTCTACGGGACTTCCCTGGCAGTGCAGTGGTTAAGGCTCTGTGCTTCCACTGCAGGGGGCACGTGTTCAATCCCTGGCTGGGGAACTAAGATCCCCGCAAGCCGCAAGGCACGGCCAAAAAGAAAAAAAATTTCTTTCTTCAAGGAGCCAGTAGTAGTAGGAGGGCACTTCAGGAAAAGGTCTAAACCAGCTCGATTAAAACCTCTACATCCTTTACCCATTGGAGACTAGAGAAGGCGTTGCATGCTCAGCGGAAAAACCAGGAGGTGGTTCCTCATTTGATTCCTGATGCTGTGCCTAACCAGAGGGTTCCAGCACCTCATTATCGTCTTCTATAAATTTGCAATAAAACAACCTCACTTTCATTGTGCTTTATGGCCCAAAAAACACTTTTGCATACATTATTCCGCGTGAATTTCACAATAACCTTGAGAGAAAGGACAGGCCAGGGTTCCCACCCCTCTTCCCAGAGGAGCCTCAGAGAAACCCAGTAGCTGACCCGGAGTTGGTATCTCACCCCAACCCAGGTCCCCTGATGCCAAGACAAAGGCATTTCCAAACCTGTCAATGGTTCTCAACACTCTCCTGCTAGATGTCAATCCATGGCAAAGTTGTCACCCAAATGAGAAAAATAAGAAACGACTTCTGCGTAAGTTAAATTTACTCAATTTACAGCGCTCTTATTCATTCATGCTTTATATCTTTCCCAATTTGGGGTGTTAAAATGTACTCTCATTTTTTTAGATGATAAGAGTATTTTTCACGCCCATAATGGGCAAAATCAAAAGTTGACTATCGACATGGGTCTCCCCCCAAAAATCCTGGAGTTTTTTCTGGTCCATGCAAACCACCAAAGGAAGAGATACGGATAAGGTAAAGTTTCCGGGACTGGCTACAGCAATCGGGAGACGTGCTAGTATGTGTTCAGTGAAGAAAACATAGTAGATGGCTGTTCCAACCCCAGAAAAGTGCAGATTGTTCCAGAAGGCATCAGACAAAACTCGAATCACAATCCCACATAACACATCCCCACCCTCAGCTGATGGAGTCAATTACCTGAAGCCATGAGGTATCTGAAATCTGCTTCAACTGAAACTTCCGGGGTGAATTTCCAAAGTGGCCTGAAATAACCTTGATTCAGGAGCTATCTAGAAGTCAAAAAGCAGAGTCATTGTGGTGAACAAGCCACATGGCAGATACTAACATCAAAAACGAATTGCAATTTATACACAAAACATTAATTTCTGACTGGCTATCCACATACCCTGAAGACATTTAAAGCGCTTAAAAAGTAATTAAGCCAAAGTGAGCCATCATGTGCTATCATAGCCACGTGTGGTTTTTATGAAGTAGAAATCATTCATAATTCTGCTTTTACCCAGTTTTCATGAGCTCGAGGGATAATCTGACAATGTGCAAAATCAACTGATTCCCCTGTTTTCTTTCTAATTTTAAGCCACAAATCCCTGGAGAAACGCTGCATTTACTTCCCCCCCCACACACACACCACGTTACCTACAAAACAAATGACCAGAGCACAACTTATTTTAACAACGTGGATTAGGGAATGGTTGTGTCAGTCCCCACAATGAGAGGGGATCCTCAGGTTTGCTGGATGGAATCCACCCTGAGCGCCCTCACCTGTGGGTACAGGGACACTTAAACAGCAGCACAGTTAGGCTGCAAGGCGCTGAACACAATGAAACCAGAGTGCTACCTTTGCACTCCATTCACAAAAGCGAACTGATGGTAATTAATTCATGATTAGTTCATTTCAGCTAATATACGAGCCTAAGCTTTTGCTGAATGATGTAATATTTCAAAAGTAGGACTGTGCCATGAAATTTATTGGACTTCCTGAAATCACCAATGTAATTGTTTTTGCTGTTCACATATTAGGCGCAGTCTCCAGGGGAAAAGCTGATTCTTCTCGTATAAGACTCTTTCCCAGTTTGAAAGTCTGTCATCTTTCTCAATGTACTCACTTCATTAAATAGTTTACAGCTTGCAAGAGGGTCACAAAGTCTGGGTAACAAAATGACTGTCCTGACAGATTTAGACAATAAAACCACCAGATTGTTATATAAATGTTTTTCTCAGAGGCCGTTTCTGAAACACATACTAAATGCAAATATTGAAACACCTGCATGCCAAGCACAATTCTTTTAACAGATGTTAATCCCTGTGCATTTAACCAATGGATTTAGATCACATAAATATAACTCACCCCCTTCAGACCGTCTTGGAAAACTACCAATTACCTTATTTCACTTTGACAAAGAAACTATTACTCTCTACATCATAATTTTGATTTTATGGTTTATAATGGGACTATCTAAAAAAGCAAGTAAAAAATACAAAAAGTCAACTTGAAACTCAGGCAAAGCCTGTATATGTAAGTTGTCTACTTTTAGCGTGGAAAATTTACAAAGATTGATAGGGTTACAAAATTTAATGCTTTTTCTTCGTGGCCCTGAAGAATGAGATTCTTCATTTAATCCATCAGTAATCAGGACAATCCACTGAAGGGTAGTCATCTTTTTTCCTCCATTTCTGAGTCCTGGTGGGTAACCTGGCTCATAGTTAAAATCGCCCCATATCCCTTGGGTCACTCCCTACTTGGGGGATGCGTCTAAGGGCTGTTTTTTTTAAAACAGATTTTATTTTTTAGAGCACTTTTAGGTTCACAGCAAAATTGAGTGGAAGGTACAGAGATTTTCCATCTAACCCCCTCCCCCCTGCCACACACAGCCTCCCCCATCATCATCCCCCACCCGAGGGCTACATTTGTTACCACTGATGAACCTACAACACACATCATAACCACCCAGAGTCCATCGTTTACATTAGGGTCCACTCTTGACCTTGTATTATACATTCTACGGGTTTGGATAAACGTACAATGACATGTATCCACCATTATAGTACATACAGAATTGTTTCATTGCCTTAAACATCTGCTGTTCTCTCTCTGCCGATTCATCCCTCGGCCAACTCTGCTCTTTTTAATTCTTCTTCAATCACCTCCCCACTTTTCCAGCCTCAAATCTTCCTTATGGCTCAATTGTTTAATAATAATGAAAATTACCCTTTTGGGGCTCAACTGTATGTACCAGATGTACATCCACTGGGTCCTTGACATCCATTACGTCATTTAGTTCTCAAATATTCCAAGAAGTGGGCTTTATTTTCCACCTTTACTGATAACTCTGCAAACTCATGTAATTTAACCTGACTCAGTGCTTAAGTGGTGCAGCCCGGATTTTAACCAAGCCCCAAAGCCTATGATGCTCGCTAGGCTAAAGTGCCTCTCACGCATCTATAAAATCATGTTCTATAGGTGAGCCTTCTAATTCCATTTTAAAACATATTTTGCTTTTTTATAGATATGCAGAAAAAAAGGAAAAGTATTTACTTAGGTTCCTCACTTATTTCAAGTACACATGATGGTCTGTCTCATTCTCTGCTTCTGTACCAGAAGCCAGGTTGACAAGACTCGGCCAGTGCAGATACCTAGCTAATTTTCAGCAAACATGGACTTGTTGCTTGATTAATTAGTATCGACATAGATTGTGCTCACCCACAATTTTGCCTTCCACCGTGCTGCCACCTGTCTTCGTCACACTGCTGGCCCTATTTAGGCAAAAAGCTCCTGGATAAAAGTAGAGCCACCCTTGTCTCATGAGAGTCCCTTGCATCCCTTATGTTTCATCAGAGATAAATCAACACGAGTCACCAACACACCGTGATTAAATTCCAGTAAAGGCAAGCCAAGATTTGGCTGTAGAATCTTGGCATGCTACAGCTATGAAATCATAAAAACTTTCAGATTCTTAGTTAGGAATTCTGTTTCTTTGCTCATTGTAGCATGACAAATTGGAAAGTATGGGCAATTATTTTTTATTTTGTTACCATGGACAATCTTTCCAACTGTGGCCCTTTCATATATATGAAAGGGCCACATATTTCATATATATATATACCATCTACAATATTGAGTGCTACAGTAGTACAAAATTATCTCCAAAAGTGGTTTCTGCCCTCCAATACCCTAGACCCTCCTTGAGAAAAAAATATTGACTCATATGAAACCATTAGAAACAGGGAAGTATATATTAGAAGACTAATAACAAAATCTTGGTAGAGGTTACAATGAAAATCCAGAGAGAGGTAAGATTTCTCTAAAACGCAAGGGTACAAATGAACTTATCTACAAAACAGAAATAGAGGGCTTCCCTGGTGGCGCAGTGGTTGGGAGTCCGCCTGCCGATGCAGGGGACGCGGGTTCGTGGCCCGGTCCGGGAGGATCCCAGAGGCCGCGACGGTGAGAGGCCCGCGCACCGCGATGGAGAGTGGCCCCCACTCGCTGCAACTAGAGAAAGCCCTCGCACAGAAACGAAGACCCAACACGGCCAAAAATAAATAAATACATAAATATTAAAAGAAAAAAAAAACAGAAATAGAGTCACAGATGTAGAAAACAAACTTACGGTTACCAGGGGATAAGGCAGGGGAGGGATAAATTGGGAGATTGGGATTGACACACACACACTGCTATATATAAAACAAATCACTAATATAAGGACCTACTGTATAGCACAGGGAACTCTAGTCAATACTCTGTACTGGCCTACATGGGAAAAGAATCTAAAAAAGAGTGGATAGATGTATATGTATAACTGATTCACTCTGCTGTACAGCAGAAAGTAACACAATATTGTAAATCAACTCTACTCCAATAAAAATTTTAAAAAATAAAATATAGGCACCAAGAAGCCTGCCAAAAAAAAAGTAGCTCTGAAAATTTTCATTTTCAGGGACGGATTGTATTTGAGGAGATATAAAGGTGTGACAGCACTGTTGTGAGACAGTAGGTCTGTCACATTTCTGCGTTTCTTAGAAGCAGAGGCACTAATTGCCACTGTTCCAAACAGAGGGTGTTTGCATAACTAACTACCTTGGAAGACAGAGATAAATGTCCTTCTGTGGGGCGAAGGAGCAGCATGCTTACTGCCCATGATAAGATATTGAACTAGCCAGGCTCCCTAAGCTCAGGGTTCCTCTCCTGTAATGCAACCCGGGAACTGTGCGGGCATCCATAGCCCTCTTTATGTGGCCGGGTGGGAACTAGAGCCCGGAATACTCCAGCTGCTGCTGTTGTGGTGAGTCATGAATTAAGTCAGGCTCACTTGTCTGCTTGCCAGTAGCGTAAAATATCAGACCCTTCACAATTCCTAACAGGGAGGTCTGAGACCGTGGCCACAGTCCTCGGAACAGGAATACTCAGGAGGAAAGAGAAAAAGATGTGAGTCTGGCTCCCTGGAGTTCTAAACAGCATCACTGGAGTTGGCCCTTATAACTGAACTAAGAGTGAACCAGCCAGATTCTAGAAGTGCATTCATTCCAGCCCAGATCTAAACTGACTACATTGTGAGAGGAATTTTTTTCCAGGTTCCATTTAATGGAATGGAATAATCCATTTAGTTATGTTATCTGTGGCAGGAAAGAATCAATTCACTTCCCTAAAAATGACTACCAGGACAAGATGGGACTTAACAAAAGCTTTGACCCTCTGTGACTTTTACTGATCAAAATAATGGGGAAAAAGGCACCGAAATGTTTGTCTAGTTTCTTCTCGGTGAATTAAGTTTAGACTTTACTAGTCATGATTCCCTTTCCAAGTCAGTCACAGGAAGTTCAGAGCCAAGCACAACTCGGCTTTATTCATTTTGGCCTGAGTTGTTCTGCTCTGATTCTCCCCAGCCTTGATCTCCATGTTATATTTCCTCTGTCTGGACTTCGTATTCATGCATACTTTTAACCTTACTTTACACATTCATGTGCATCACCTCAAATCTTTTCTGGAATGGGGTAGACTATGAACTAGTCAATAATCGTTTATTAATGATTGAAATAATTATGCAAGCTTTGCTGAATCTATAGAAAGTAACACAATATTGTAAATCAACTCTACTCCAATAAAAATTTTAAAAAATAAAATATAGGCACCAAGAAGCCTGCCAAAAAAAAAGTAGCTCTGAAAATTTTCATTTTCAGGGACGGATTGTATTTGAGGAGATATAAAGGTGTGACAGCACTGTTGTGAGACAGTAGGTCTGTCACATTTCTGCGTTTCTTAGAAGCAGAGGCACTAATTGCCACTGTTCCAAACAGAGGGTGTTTGCATAACTAACTACCTTGGAAGACAGAGATAAATGTCCTTCTGTGGGGCGAAGGAGCAGCATGCTTACTGCCCATGATAAGATATTGAACTAGCCAGGCTCCCTAAGCTCAGGGTTCCTCTCCTGTAATGCAACCCGGGAACTGTGCGGGCATCCATAGCCCTCTTTATGTGGCCGGGTGGGAACTAGAGCCCGGAATACTCCAGCTGCTGCTGTTGTGGTGAGTCATGAATTAAGTCAGGCTCACTTGTCTGCTTGCCAGTAGCGTAAAATATCAGACCCTTCACAATTCCTAACAGGGAGGTCTGAGACCGTGGCCACAGTCCTCGGAACAGGAATACTCAGGAGGAAAGAGAAAAAGATGTGAGTCTGGCTCCCTGGAGTTCTAAACAGCATCACTGGAGTTGGCCCTTATAACTGAACTAAGAGTGAACCAGCCAGATTCTAGAAGTGCATTCATTCCAGCCCAGATCTAAACTGACTACATTGTGAGAGGAATTTTTTTCCAGGTTCCATTTAATGGAATGGAATAATCCATTTAGTTATGTTATCTGTGGCAGGAAAGAATCAATTCACTTCCCTAAAAATGACTACCAGGACAAGATGGGACTTAACAAAAGCTTTGACCCTCTGTGACTTTTACTGATCAAAATAATGGGGAAAAAGGCACCGAAATGTTTGTCTAGTTTCTTCTCGGTGAATTAAGTTTAGACTTTACTAGTCATGATTCCCTTTCCAAGTCAGTCACAGGAAGTTCAGAGCCAAGCACAACTCGGCTTTATTCATTTTGGCCTGAGTTGTTCTGCTCTGATTCTCCCCAGCCTTGATCTCCATGTTATATTTCCTCTGTCTGGACTTCGTATTCATGCATACTTTTAACCTTACTTTACACATTCATGTGCATCACCTCAAATCTTTTCTGGAATGGGGTAGACTATGAACTAGTCAATAATCGTTTATTAATGATTGAAATAATTATGCAAGCTTTGCTGAATCTATTAACTGCTTGTGAAAAATTTCACCTCCTTTCCTCCATATTCTTCCAAAGGAAGAAGTGGAAATTCAGTCAGATGCAGTCAACGTGACTGCACACTTTGACTTCTAGATGCTGCAAAATAATTTTCTGCTCATTCCGCAGACAGTCCAGGAGCCAGGAGAGGGAAAAAGGAGGTCAGCATGAAACAACCTCGGTTCTTCCCCAAAGTTTCCCATGATTGTGGAGAGACAGCGTGCCCTCCAGACCATGTCTAGATGCCACAGACATCTAGACATCAACGATTGTCTGTACATAAAAGTGTACAGAGAAGGGGCTTCTCAATTACTCGTCATGACGCAAAGTACCACCTGGTTTAATTAAGTGGAAGTAATTCAGGGCAGGGAATGGTTCCTGGACGATTGGAAGATGCTTTCCAAATGTTGTCCTTCCAATGGAAGTATGTGGAGTCCGTAAAATAACAATAATTATTCCAGCACCATAAATCAAGCTAAAATATTTGTTTCCAGAAATGTCCAGTAGGACGAACACCTTCCAGACCTAAGTCGTCTCAACAAAGTCCAGCTGTCTGCCATAACACTGGAATTTCTGTGGGTTTGTTTTTTGTTTTTTGTTTTTTTTTTTTTAATGAGAAAGCACCTTTGGAGGCAGGAATGATAGGTGAGATTTATAACATCATATTTAAGAACCTAGGAAAAGGATAAAGAAGAGAAGGATGACTGTAATGCTTTGAAAAAATCATTTTTTAATTTTACTTAGAATGATCTCTAAAATGTAATGGAGTATGCAAGTATAAGGGATGCAGGGTTGAGGGTGCGGGATGTGATAGAAGGTAGGAAAGAACTCTGTTTTTAACCATTTTGTACAAGACATAAAAACAGATGTGAAGAGAGAATCCATTTAAGTTTTTCCCCATAATCAATAAGCTAAGATTATACCTATTGAGGGTGGTAGTACACTGCAGAGGATCCAATCCCATAGACTGAATCAGCCAAAACTGGGTGCCATTACTTCCTCTCTGTGCTCCTGACATGTTACTTAAACTCTCTAAGCCTCAGTTTCCTCATCAGCAAAATAGAGCTGGAAGGATCTTGTACAGCACACATGACACGATACCCAGAAAGCACACAGAGCCGGCCTGGCACATGTGAGACTCCACAAGTGGTAAATTTTGTTATTAATACTTTATGATTTAAGGATAAAATGTACTGCAACAATGCAGTGCCAGATACAGTCTCTATTTGTGATTTAATGGCTATACAGTTAAGCCTACGTTACAGGCAGAAGTCTCCTCTGTTTTCCACGGTGCCTACATAAATCTGACTGTGATACGCTTACAGAGACCTAACTTTCTCAGACCACTAAAGTTGCACTGAATACTAAAAATGTGACATGGCCTTGTATTTCCCAGTAAATATTGGAAGGCTGGGTTTGTCGCTTTGTCTCTATTATACCAACTTCACTAATTTAAACAAATGACAAGTCTTCTAAGTAGAGCCTTCCTGGAGATTCCCAAATGCAGATAACACATTCTGAAAGTTTCTCCAACGTTCAACACAGTGCTTAATTTTGATTATTTATCACACATCTCAATAGACATTTCAATATAGTCTATCTTGATATTCTACAAATAAGACACATTAAAGCTATAGGTGCTGTGTTTTAAGAAAATCCAAAAAGCAAGTTGTTTTCATAAAACCTGACTCGATGACCAAATTAACTACAGCATTAATGCTATAACCTATTTTTCCACTGCGATGTAATTATGTTTAAAGAGATATGATTTCGTCAAAACTAATCACTGCAACCAATTTCAATCATATATTAAAAGATACATATAGGGCTTCCCTGGTGGCGCAGTGGTTGAGAGTCCGCCTGCCGATGCAGGGGATACGGGTTCGTGCCCAGGTCCGGGAAGATCCCACATGCCGCGGAGCGGCTGGGTCCGTGAGCCATGGCCGCTGAGCCTGCACATCCGGAGCCTGTGCTCCGCAACGGGAGAGGCCGCAGCAGTGAGAGGCCCGCGTACCGCCAAAAACAAACAAACAAACAAACAAACAAAAAACCGCATTGGTGCTTACTATTCAATAGCACTTGATCTAAAAAGCTGCAAAGGAACTGCAAATTAGTGGCAGAAGTCACCGTTACTTGAAAACCAATCCATAATTAAAACGAAATAGTTCTGAATTTCAATATGTCAATGAGAATAAATGGTTCTGTTTAGAAAATTTATATTTACCAATAATGTAACAGGACCAAGCAATTATACAAACTGAGAAAATATGTACTTGCCTATTAATTAATTAAAGACTGTGGCCACTCGGTGGATTATGAAACCTCTGTTTTCTCCTCTTCCACGTGGCTAACTGCCTTTGGCTGGCCTCCCCAACATGAATTGGTTGTAGCCTGATGTCAGGGATCCACACATTTTCTATCCAGGGCCAGAAGTAAATAAGTTAAGCTTCACAAGCCGTACAGCCACTGTTACAAGTACCCAGTTCTGCTAATCCTAGCTTGAATGCAGGTGTAGACAATATTCACGGACAACACATAACCAAAAGGATGTGGCTGTGTTCCAATAAAATGTTATCAAAACAGGTATCTGACAGATCAGTTGACTCCCCATCTTCCTTCTGCAGAGAAGATGCTGCTCTTCCTCTCTGATTAAGTCAAGGAAGGAAAAGGAAATACATATGCAGCATAGACCTGACCCAGATGTTCTCTCAAATGTAAAAGTAGAGTCCTAATCTCATGATAAGTCTTGCTGCTGAAAGCTTTCTTTGCTCTTTGGATGTGTAGATCCCACAAAGATATATTTAAAAGCTATTTCTGAGGCCTTTCCTCAAAGAGAATATTTCTGGAAAGCATGAAGATTTTTCACTTTCTAACTCAAGGGGCTCCTTTCTACAAGTGACAGTCAGAAAGCATTAAACTTGCACTCAAACTGTTATTCTTTTAAGCTTGGAAAAGACAAAATTCAAACAGTGGCACACAGAAAGGAAACACCACGGGCAAATGTTTTTTACTTAATGAGAACTAAGTGTCGCTCTAACTAAAATTTGGATTGGAACTAGAGTATTCTCATAAAAGCAATATAAGGTAGGAGTATGCCCGTGTCTTCACACTCCCGTTCATTTATTTTCTCCACAAATACGGACATCAAGTGCTTACTCTGTGCCAGCACCATTCGGGCACTGGGAACACAGTCACGTGAAAACAGACCTTACATTCCAGCTGGAGGAGACAGAAGAAAGACAAAGTGAAAATGTGAAATGTATGATGTATGAGATGATGATAAGTACCTAGAAGAAAACAAAGTAGAGAAGGAGAGTCGGAAATACAGGGTCTGGGAGCTACAATTTCACAGAAAACAGCCGGGGAACTCCTCATAGAGAATGTAATATTGGAGTCCAGACCTGAAGACAGTGCGGGAATAAGCCAGGTACAGAAAGAAGAGTGGTCCAGGCAGAGGGAACAGCAAGTACAAACACCCTGAGGTGAGAGGGTCCCCGACCTGTTGGAGAAACAGCAAGGAGGCCAGTGCAGGGAACGTATAGTGAGAAAGGAGGGTAGAGGGAGACTCAGCGAGAGAGATGATGGGACAGGACGGGGAAGGAGTAGGCAGACTGCCTTACAGGGTTTTAACAGAGGAACGACCTTTTCATGGATCATTCTGGCCACTGTGCTGAGAAGAGACTGAAAGAGAGTCAACGACAGAAGTGGGAAAACCAGTTAGGAGAATATTGCTGTAACCAGGTGAACTACGTGGTGGCTTGGACCAAGATGCTAGCAGTAGAGATATTCCTAGATGTTTCCCAGGATGAATACATCCTAGAGTGGACCTGGAAAGAAACAGGGAGATGGTCTAAAACACAATCTTGGAGCAATTCAGCATCCTTCGTTTAGTGAGGGAGCCGAGAGGGGCTTTAGGGATGGCGAAGGGAGCGGGTCTGAGAGCCACATGTAGTATCTCGTAGGGTTTTTCTCGGCACTATCAGAAATTCTGTGCTGATAACATTCAGCCTGAGCACGCGAGGAAAAGGCCCCTTACATTCACTCACTCTCAGTTTCTGGAGTGAAGTGCAGACTCCAGCATTTGTAATTCAATCTGCCTGTGGGGCCATCACTTCACTTCTTCACCACCTGCCCTGGATTAATTACAGGGCTGATGAGCTTTATGTGGATTTCCTCTCCGGCAGAGTCAAATTATAGAAAGCTTTTGCTTTTGGAAGTTGGCGGTAAGGAAAGGGGTGGGAAGTTCTCCATTCTCTGATTCTTCAGTAGACTTGATAGAGTCGTGCTACCCCAGAGCTGCCAAGGGCAGAGGCATTGCTTCGTAGAACGACCATGATCACCACCGTTGTGACAGTGTCCTCCACGATGCCTAGAAGAGGGGCCAGTAATTACTTGCTAAATCAAATGTGAGTTGCACAGCATGTTCTATTCATTTCTAGACAACAGATCTATTTGCTTCTTACAGTTTCGATGCTTTCTTACTTATGGTTGATGGTTCCCAAATTTAACAATTTTTTAAACTATGATACATGTGTTTGCTTTGGTAAGATATGATTCTTGTACCCTATTTATACTTTATCCAAACAAGAAAAAGCAGCAAAGTACAATAAAACCATACCTTGTATATGGCCCTTGAATAGTTGGTTTCTAAACACGATAGAATTGTAAAATTTACGGTAAATATAAACAAATATGTATATTATAGGTGCACTCTACAAGCAAGATCAAATTCTTTTCCAGTAGATTAATAATGTGGCATAGTGGTCATACAGTATCCTGATCACAATAACTATTCAAACATCTGACAAGTGATTGATTGGTGTTCTGTTCTCACATACTTCTACATTTGGACTTTCAGAGATAGTCCATCCACATTCGTAGGAACCTGGATGTTTCTGGAACTGTATAATTCAACTGCAAGAGTAAAGAGAAATCTGTTTCAGAGATGAAATACTCATTCCCCAGTTAGCAGGTGCTGGTGGTCGTTGTCAGGCTCTCTGTAGAAAAAGGCAGGAAATTGAGTTAAGGGGGCCTGATGCAGCTCTCTATTTTTATGCATGAGAAAAGTATGATGCAGAGGGTCATTTAGGGAAAATAAAGTGAAAATCATGGCAGGGGGGAGTGGGCTGAGGCCAAGAGCAAAGATGCTACATGCCAGTCTGGAGAGGCGTGGGCCTATTTCAAATAGGTGGGTGACGTGGTCGGATTTTAGAGCCATCGCTAGGTGATGTAGGACGGATCCCACACGCAGGCCATGAGCATCAGCTGTTCCCTGGAGTCCACGCTCTCATGTCCCGGTGCCTCGGTAAACGTCCTTCCCACGGATGGGACGGCCTCCCTTCCTTGTCCCACAGACCCGTCCTTCTTTCAAGGTTCCGCATAGGCACGGCCTCTTCACAGAAGCCCTTCGGCAGTAAGCCCTTGTCCCTTTGCCCTCTCAGTAGCCTTCTAGAGCACGGTACAAAGATTGTTAGTTTATCCGATTCCTCTGTTAGACTGAGGGTCCTCTAAAAGCAGGGGCTGAGTCTTAGTTATGTTTGGAATTGAGGATGCCTCGCTCAGAAACTAGTCGTCAGAAAGTGCTTGTCACGACAATGGGCAAATGTATAAAGGGGGCAAAATTTTACCTACCTCCTCTCTCTGTGTCTCCACACCTGGTGTTGCCTCTTCACCCTGTCCTCTGTCTTTGGGAGGCCCAGAGCTCTTCATTTAAATGTCCCACTGAAGCCCGTCCCCAAACATCTCAAGGTCTAGAACTGTCCCTTTCCTCCGCCTCCCAAGACCTGCTCATTGCTTTCCAAGTATCAATACTAAAGCTGATCACTGGCTAAACTAATTCATGTTGGATTGTAAATGAAACAGTTTTCCTTTGGGGAGCTAGTGCCTAAAATCCCAAAGAAAGAATAGCTAATGGCTGAATCTCAGGCACAGTGGCTGTCCAGCAAGGGCAAGAAAGGCAGGTATTTCTCTGCTCTGGTATACAGCCAGGGATCCCCCAAATCACATTCTGTAGGCAGCTATCAACAGCGTCAACATGTGGACATATAAGAACTGGAAAAACAATGTTTTTATTTCACAAACTCATGGTTATTTCAGGACTTCCCTGGTGGTCCAGTGGTTAGGACTCCAAGCTTCCACTGCAGGGGGCACAGGTTCGATCCCTGGTCAGAAAACCAAGATCCCACATGCTGCACGGAGCACCCAAAAAAAAAAAAAAAAAAAAAAAAAAAAAGAAAAAAAAAAGTATGTATCTGATGATATCCTGGGATCAAATGTCCCAGGCAAAAATAACCCCAAAAACAGTTACTTCCACATTCCTCCAGCACATATATTTCTTAAAAATAAATATGAGGTTTTCCTTTTCAAAATAACTATAACTTCCTTGATGTTTTGGTGAGGAAATGATATTTTCCACTCACAAAGGAAAAATTAACTGCACACATCAACACGAATGAATCTCAAAAACGTAAAGAGCTAAAAAAAAAAAGGAAAGTCCCAGAAGAATATACCCAGTATGATTGCATTTATTTGAAGTTCAAAACTATCAAAAATAAAACCAATTTTTGGCTTCAGGAGGCATTCATAGGTGGCTAAAGCATACAGAAAAACAAAGAAATGATTAGCATAAGATTCAGGCAAGCAATGACCTCCGTGAAAGAGGCGGGGACAAAAGGAAGGCTTGGCTTCTAAGATGAAGCAATATTCTGTTTTCTCAGCCAGGCAGTGGCTATTCATTACACTATTATTCTCTAAACTGGACATATGTCCTCCCTCGAATGTATGGCACGTTTCATAATAACAAAAGAAAATGGAGCACTCTAAAAACTGTACAAAGAAAACAATAATCACCCACCACCCACCACCCAGGGTTCAGTATTAACAACCTTCAAGTCATCTTTCTTTTCATACACAAGCACCCACATGCACATGCATAAAATTTTATGTGTATGTAAAATCATATACCATAAATACAGTTTGCCGTGGCTCTTTATCCCACAACACCCATGTGCATTGTTGCAGAATGAACTCTATGATGCATAACTGAGTGAGAAGAAACATTGTGAGCTTACTAAGAACTCACACAAAAAGGGACGTTCTCACCCAACGTGATTAAACACATTTCCCTCAGATCTCCAGCATTCCCATGACAAGAGAACTTTCTAAGTTCCAAACAAATTTCCAGAGATGCCACACAAAACCGATCTTCCCTAAGACAGTGAATTTAGCTGTACAACATCTCTTTAACCCACAGTCAAAGCCAGACATTTTTAGCTTCTAAACTAAATAGATTTTACTATGGAACAAACGTGCCAAAAACGATATTCATCATTTTCAACACAGAAAAAAATAACTGAATTACATCAGAGCCCATAAAATATGGAAAATGGAGGAGTGGTTTTCTCACTTCTGACATACACATCATGTGTAAGACACAGACATTCGGCATTTCAATTCTGTTCCGTTAATGACAGAACTGTTTCCATCTAAGACCCCAAATTATGTCTCAATCATGGCAACGTTTATGAGTGTTAATTGCCTGCTACTAGCATGTTAGTAAACGATTGTTTTAAACTGACATGCCTTCCAGACCAAATTATTCCCATGATCGAACTTTTTGCTGGCCAGAGCCTCAGTAAATAGTTCCTAGGAGCTTGAATTTTTCAATACAGCAATCCACAACTGGTAACCATACACTTCACACTCATGGCTTTCTATAAATGTTTTAGTTTGAAATAATAAATGCTTTTAAAAATACCTCCACTTTGATAGGAAAACCCTACTCACCTCACAGCTCATTTCCACTTTTTAGTATTTTTTCTCTCATCAAGTTGACTCAAATAGAAAACATATCACCAAGAACTGAGCCACAGAACAGCCTGACACAGGTTCCAGAATTGGGAGTGAGGGGCTGACAAGTGGGCCCTGAGAACTTACGGAGAAAGAGATTTTTCTTATCAAAACATGATCGTGTGTTTGGAAATGTGCTCACAAAAATAATTTTGGCTGCAGCAATTCCATGCTCTTCCAACCATCCCCCAAAGCATGCTTTTACCAGTCAGAACAATTGTAAGACTCCACACCTAC
The DNA here is from genome assembly GCF_000442215.2 of Lipotes vexillifer. Classification (NCBI taxonomy): domain Eukaryota; kingdom Metazoa; phylum Chordata; class Mammalia; order Artiodactyla; family Lipotidae; genus Lipotes; species Lipotes vexillifer. Next base: position 792,745 of record NW_006783917.1, read on the forward strand.
AATGCAAGTTTCTCATTTCCTCCTAAATAAACTAAATTGAATTTCTATAGCTGGAGCTGTTTGAAAAGATTTTCCCTTTTTAAGTGAATGCAGTGTGCACAGATAGTCCCAATGCACCAAACCTCGTAGTTCACAAAGCAGGAGACTTTCAGAGCAGCAGGAACACACTGGGCTTTATGAGATTTGAGGCAAACGCTGTGATCAGGGTAAGAAAAATACCTCCGTGCAATTAAGAAAACCCGGTTGAGGCATTAGAAATGGAACAGGTTCACGTCTGGATTCAGGTGAGGACTGTAAAGTTTAGAAGGCCTTCTCGGCTCTGTGCTGTTCACCAAGAGTCTCTGCATCTGCCCTCAATAAACCCATCAATCCAAGGACACATCACGTGGGAAAATGCAAGACAGCTCATTGAATCCATTTTTTAAAATCGTCATATACCTATAGATGGCCTACAGGCACATGAAAAGATGCTCAACATCACTAATTATTAGAAAAATGTAAATCAAAACTACAATGAGGTGGGCTTCCCTGGTGGCGCAGTGGTTGAGAGTCCGCCTGCCGATGCAGGGGACGCGGGTTCGTGCCCCGGTCTGGGAGGATCCCACATGCCACGGAGCGGCTGGGTCCGTGAGCCATGGCCGCTGAGCCTGCGCGTCCGGAGCCTGTGCTCCGCAACGGGAGAGGCCACAACAGTGGGAGGCCCGCGTACCGCAAAAAAAAAAGCTACAATGAAGTATCACCTCACACGGGTCAGAATGGCCGTCATTAAAAAGTCTACAAACAACAAATGCTGGAGAGGGTGTGGAGAAAAGGGAACCCTCCTAAGCTGTTGGTGGGAATGTAAATTGGTGCAGTCACTATGGAGAACAGCGTGGAGGTTCCTTTAAAAACTAAAAGTAGAGCTACCATATGATCCAGCAATCCCACTCCTGGGCATATATCCAGAGAAAACTATAATTTGAAAAGATACATGCACCCCTATGTTCATAGCAGCACTATTTACTGTAGCCAAGATATGGAAACAACCTAAACACCCATCGACAGATGAATGGATAAAGAAGATGTAAGATACACACACACACACACACACACACACACACACACACACACACACACAATGGAATATTACTCAGCCATAAAAAAGAATGAAATAATGCCATTTTCAGCAACATGGATGCACCTAGAGATTATCATACTAAGTGAAGTAAGTCAGAAAGAGAAAGACAAATATCATATGATATCACTTATATGTGGAATCTAAAAAATAGTACAAATGAACTTATTTACAAAACAGAAACAAACTCACAGACATAGAAAACAAACTTATGGTTACCAAAGGGGAAATTCGGCGGGGGGGGGGGGGGGGGGACAAATTAGGAGTTTGGGATTCACAGATACACACTACTATATATAACACAAGTAAACAACAAGAACCTACTGTATAGCACAGGGAACTATATTCAATATCTTGTAATAACCTATAATGGCAAAGAATTTGAAAAATAATGTATGTATATGTATAAATGAATCACTTTGCTGTACACTTGAAACTAACACAACATTGTAAATTAACTACCCTTCAATTTTTTAAAACTTGTCCTGCTTAGAAATGAAAGATACTCATGGGTGGACCCAAAGCAGCTGAATTATAGCACAAACTAAAGAGCAGGTAAACGTCATATTTCTGTTGAGTTAACAGATAGCCACCCTTACTGTCAACCTGCATCCCAGTTCCTGTGTGTGGTCAAGGTCCCTCATGCTGAAGTTCTATGGATTTACACATAACAATGGCAGATTACAAGAAGTCTATGAGTTTTCTGTGTCTTATCTCCTCCTCTACTCCCTGACTTCACAGGATACACACCACAGTGAGCTGAACGACAGTTATGGATCTGCAGACAAAGGAACAGGCTGCATGTAAGTCCGAATATATGTACAAAGAGAAGGGACAAAGAAGGACATCCACAAGTCATGGCAGGTGGCTCTGTTTCCCTGGGCACGGAAAACATTTTGTTATCCTTGTCACATCAATTGCTTTTACCTTAAACTTGTTTCGCCGTTCGATTTTTCTCTTTGCGCTCTCGTACGTGGAGATATGAACTCCACCCTCTTCCAAAGAAATGACTGTTTTTCCTTTGAAACATTTTTAAAGCACTTGCTTGAGAACACGCTGCTTCTAACTGGTTTCTTTCCCACTTTCCACTTCATCCTGACACTGCTGTTGGACAAATATTCCTAAATTTCTCCCTTTCTTCCTGTGCCCCTGAACTCCAAATCTTCAGGGCTTTTCCACAGCCTGTAGAAGGTCAATGTTCTTAATCTGCTATTCAAGGCTTCCATAGTATAGCCCACCTCTGTTTTTAAATTTCGCTCCCACACAAATCCCTGGACTAGACCAAATGAGATTTTTACACGGCCCCTCACACATGGAGCTTTCTTTCCCCTCATAGTTGCTCCAGTTGAATTCGTTCCCTATACTGGTCAGCTGTGCTGCAGTAACAAACAGTCCCCAAATTCCCAATGGATTACAACAACAAATATTTATTTCTCATTCACATGACATGTAGGTTTTTAGTGAGCTTCAGCCAGGATCCTGCTCCAGGATCCAACTATGTGTCACTTCGTTCTGGAACCCACACCCAAGAAGCTACCACTCTCTGGGACACACTGTGCTCCCGGAAGAGGACAGAGGGAAATATGCAGTCCCATCTAAAGCTGCGGCTCTGATGGGGCATATGTCAGGATTCACTCCTATTTCATTGGCCAAAGCAAGTCACTAAGGCAAGCCCAGCCTAAAGGGGCCAAGAAATTATACTTCCGCTGCAAGTAGACATTACAAATCACACTGCAATTAGCAGGACTGTAAAATCCTATCTCAGGGAAGAAATAAGGTTAATAATTGCAAAGGGAAATAAAATCTACCCCACTCCCTAAATCCTCCACCCCACCTCTCTGACAGGTCCGCCATCCATTCCAGCCTTGGTTCAAGTCCCATTGTTTATCTACCTGTCTACCCTCAATCCCACCTGGTCTTCCTGGAGCACTGCTGATCAGTATCGCACCTTAGCTACTGCTACCATATCTAACGTCATCATATGATCTACCTGTCTTGTACTCCTGACTAGACCATAACCTTCCTGAGGATAAAATTCAATCTTACACCTCTTGGTAACTCCACTGATTGTATAAGGTCCATTCCTGCATAATGGTTTTTGCTGAAGGAGATATTGGTGATAACATTTTTCTGTTATGGGAAACAAGTGTCATCTTCAAAGAACAGACTTAGTCCAAAGGACTATTATTGCCAAATTTTAATGTTTTCTCTCCATTATTTACATTACCAAAATAAATCAGTGGAGAGAGGGCCTGTTTGCACACATATCTGGGGCCTGATCATTTATCAAATAAAGTATGTGGTGTGAAATAGGGCCATGCCGTGGGTACACAGTGGTTTCACCCTCGTTCTAGCCCCCTGTACAAAAGCAGTAACCTGGACAAACTGCAATGTAATGACCCATGTTAATGAGTTGTTAATAGTGCGCTAAAAAATGATAATTTTTAAAGATACCTTGGTATTTTAAAATAGTTCCCTTTCGATTCTTATTACATTTACAGACCTAGAACCAGATTCACAAGTCATGTAATTCAATGGGACTTTCCCCAAAGAAAATTCTTTGCAACAAGCCAGCAGGAGGCATAGTCCCACTTACTCAGGGCTATTCCTACAAATTTTACTTTTAACGTTTTACTGCCTTTCTCCCAGCTCATCAGTTCTCAGTCATTCATCCTGAACATTCCATAGTCACTTCACCATATTGCAAAGCAATGTCTTTCATATTTCTTGGTCAGCTACATTATTTTTTAAATCCCCACTCAAACACAGCTCTCCTGTCAGGAGGTGACCTCTGTCACGTGAGATACAGTATCTCCATTCAACAGGTGATCAGAATCTCCCCGCACCTCCTCAAGCACACCTTCCCTGGGATCTCAGCTCTTCTCACACTCCTGCTGGGTTCTTTTTCCTTATTTGAAGTTACACTCGAGACTCTGAGCAAAGCAATCATTGCCTCTCCTACCCACAAATAGAATCCATTAAGTGAAAATTCATTCCAAACTCATCTTAGGGAAGTAAGGAAGATTCAGTAAACCCCAAAAGGTCTAGAGGTTGAATTTCATTTGGAAAACTACCCAGAAGTTCAACTGCTTATCCAGTGCTTATCCTAACTCTGAGAGTGGCCTAGAGATGTGCTGACAGGAAGGAATTAGGGTTCCACCAGGCGCCAGGGAAACCAGTTCTGCAGCCCTTCGCTGCACCCTGCTTCTGAGGAGGACAAGGGCGAGTGGGCGAAGATGCTGAGGGAGGGGTAAGTCAGGAAACCCCACCCCAGCCTTTCCAGAACCTCGGTGAAGGATTCTTGGTGCCGTGTTTCCAACGGGGAAGACCTACTCTACCTACTGCAGAAACATCGCTCCTGACAAATAAAAAGTGCTCACCTATGAGCAGAGTGGTGTTGGGATCCCTTTCCTAAAATTAATCTACTTTCCAACTTGAAGACCAAAAAGCTTTGGAAGGTAGCAAGGCAGCATGATTGCCTTGGGTTTAAAAGGTGATGTTTGGAAATGAAAGAAAAGTACATTTGGAAAAAGAAATAGGCAAAGGGGGCTTAATTTCAAGGCCCCAAGGATGCCTATCAGATACCTAGGCTCTGAGACTATGGAGCTGAAAATTCATCCATTTAGTTACTCGGTTGAAAACAAAGATTTATTTGATTTTTTTAATCAATGTGGCTGGAAATCTGAGCTTTAGTGAACATAAAATTACTCAGATCACTACTTGAGTGAACAGTGAGGATAAGACAGGGAACTGAGGAATTAAGCCTTAGAATAAAGCATAGAGATAGAAAAGTCCACTAAGACGTTTGCCAAACCACCTTCTCCTCCCCAGAGCTTCATTTTAATCATTCAAGAAAAAAGATAACTGTTATATTTTCAAACACATCCATAGCTGGCAGGGGGTGGAGAGGGCACTATATCCTATCTCATTGCTAATCACACTCATCAATGCCAGTAAATTGTTTCTTCCATGCGACCCAAAGGGACAACTTAGATGATGCCCTAGCTCACCCCTCATGATGACTGACAAGCTATCTCTAGGGCCGAATCCAGTTCCCTGACCTCCCCGTGGAGTCCAGACCGGGCGTACGAGCCACTACAGAAAAGCTAAGGCCTTGCACATGTCCTTCCTCCTAGAAGGGAAAAAAAGCTCTAATTCAACAGGCACACATCTTCCCAAACCTCCCAAAATCTGGATAAGAAGACGCTTTTAAAACAAACATTGAGGGGACTTCCCTGGTGGTGCAGTGGTTAGGAATCCCCCTGCCAACGCAGGGGACACGGGTTTGATCCCTGGTCTGGGAAGATCCCACATGCCGCGGAGCAGCTAAGCCCGTGAGCCATAACTACTGAGCCCACGCGCTGCAACTACTGAGCCCGCATGCCTAGAGCCCGTGCTCTACAACAAGAGAAGCCACCGCAATGAGAAGCCCGCACACCGCAACGAAGAGTAGCGCCTGCACGCTTGCAACGAGAGAAAGTCTTTATGCAGCAACGAAGACCCAACGCAACCAAAAATAAATAAATTAAATAAATAATTTTATTTAAAAAAAAAACCCAACGTTGGCCATTTTGCTGATTAACAGTACTAAGAAAGAAAGAAAAAGAGAGGAAGTTTGATGATAAGAAAAAGAAACTTACATTTTTATATGTGGTTTTCTTGGATTTAAGTACACTAAACACATCCATGAATACCCAGATCTCTCAGGAGAAAAGGAAAACATTCCAAAAGAGGAAAAATTCTGAACTTTCTTTGAATGTAATGTAGCAAATAATATAATGCCTACTTAGATTGTATAATTGTCCATGGGAAGTGGGCTAACTAATAAATAAAGCTATTACATCTCCAGCGTTTTTGTGGTGTGTTGAATAAATGGGGTCTACCTTGCTAAGAGAATACTTCCAAGGCGTTGGATCTAATTCTGATAGAAAACCAGGTGTCTGGGGAGACGCAATTTCTCCCAGAGCTCCTAGGAAGCAACTTTATGTAGGTGATGCAAAATTAGTTTTCTTCTGAAGCTCACATCAAGATTCTTGTCATCCTTTCTCCCCTAGAATTACAGAATCACAAGAACCCAGGAAGTTATCTGGAAGGGGAGGAGAGAATGACATTTAACAAGGAGGGAAATAAGATAACAATACATGTTTCAGGAATAGGAGCAGCTTCGGTGCAAGTTGTGCCATGTAAGCACTCCAAGGAAGGACCCATCAGCAGCAGCAACTAAGCAACCATTAAGCTAAGGCTCCCTGGTGCATTGCCTCAATCTGACTGATGGTTCAAAGAGCACGGGCTATAGAGTCACATAGCCTGTGTTCACATACTGGCTCTATCATTGTTCTTTCATGACCCTGAGCAAATTTCTTGACTTCTATGCCTCAGTTTCCCCATCTATAAAGTGAAAATGAACATAATAGCAACTTCATAAAATTGTTGGGAAGATTAAATTGCATAAAGCATATAAAATGTTTCTCATAGTGTGTGGAGGGTAGTAAGCACCCAATCAACGTAAGCCACTGTTACATCTTGTTTCCTCTCTACAACGGCCCTATTAAGGTCATCGGCATCACCTTCATTTATCAGGAAGGATACAGAGTTAAGGAGGAGATGCTACCTGTCCCGTTTCACACTGTTAGTTAGCATCCCAGACAGTACCTGTGCCCCAGAAGCATCTGGTTCCAAATTAACACCCTTTTCTCTGAGCCAAACTCTTTCTCCACTCTCCCAGGACCCCCTGGGAAAATGCTGACTTCATTTAATGCAAACAGTCAATCAATGGCATTTGACTGAATAGCTAGCATTCTAGAGTTCTGGAAGAATGAATAATCTTCCCAGGCTACACAACTTTTAATACTAGAAACAAACATTCTTGGGCTATCTATAGTCAATCCCAGGCATTCAAAGACTCCTTAAAAGACACATGTCTTTACAGTGTGTGTATGATCCCACTAAACTAGTAGTTCTTAAGTTTTATTGAGTCTTGGAACTCCTTGGAGGATCAGATCAAAGAAAAGGACACTTTCCCCAGGAAAAAAAAATGCACATACACATACTCACAAAATATGCCTACAATTTCAGTGGGTTCAGAGACTTAGGGAAGTCTGTGAAATCCAGGCTAGGAATCCCAGTTCTAAAGTGCCTGGAGGTCTGGAAGGAGAATCCATTTACAAAGATTTTTCTTTCTATCTAGATATCCTCTCCCTGCTTGCTTTGCTTTGTTTCTGCTGGATTCCTTCCCCTTCTCTCCCTGCTTTCCTTCCTATCTTTACCTCTCTTATTCTTCCTTTCTCAATACTCCACCCCCTTCCTACCTTGGCGATCAGACAAAGCCACTATCAAAATTCCCTCACCACCGCCCCCGCCCCCTGCTGTCCCCCGTATCCTTCCTGACAAACTGATTCCGGAGAGGAATCCGATAACTTATCAATAGGCATAGGTTGCTCCATAGGAATATTGGCCAGCCTAGGAAACAGCCTTTCTTTGAAGGATAGCAGATCAGAACTTCTGACTCCATCGGGGAGTGTTTTCTCCTAATTCTCCAGTAAATGTGGCCACTTTCCATTAAATATACACAGATTCACTGTATCCTGTTTTCAAGGAAACAGATTCACTAACAAGTTAACAATGCTGGCATAGGTATCTGGGTACTCATTTGTCCTCCCACGTTTGTGACTTCTTTTTATGGTGCCCATCAACTTATCAGTTAACCAATCAGAAAAAGATAAATTGGAAACAGAAATAGCCCTCATTTAAGCAACCCTTGCATTAAAATGTGTCCATCTGCACTGGGTCTCTTGTTTCCCTTCAGTGTGTGAGTGAATTCCGTTTATACCAGTTTTTTTTTAATTAATCTTTTAAAATTCACAGTGCAATCCTTTGGAATCCTTGGTCAACTTTTATAATTTTATATTTAAGTTTTTATATACATCCTGCCCATAGAGTTGCCTAATATGAAAATCTGCTTAAGTAATTATAAGAATGGAAAACCTCAAATTGAAAGAAAGTGTAAAATACTGGACTAAAATATTTAAATGAAATATTGTTCAAAGGATTTGTCTTACAGCTTGCCTTTTGACGCATTTTATACCTCTATAATATTCCATCATCAAAAAAAGCTAAAATGTTGGTATTTCCACTCCCAAGCAAATAAAAATGCTTTGTGTACACCCAAGAATTTTCCTGAAGGATGCTTTTCAAGAGAATAATCCTTTGTATTTTCCATGTGGAAGTTTCCACAAAAAACAACTGAGATATGATGACCTTCTTTTTAATAAGTCAGATTTACCACCATAAATGTGCCTCAAATCATAAATGGGACATTTTGTGAACTGCTGGGTACGCAAAATTCAAGGGGAGGGATAAACGCTTTGTACGAATATTACACATTTAGTTCAGAGTTTTCTGAATATTTCATAGCAACTTCACTGGCCTCTCTGCTTACGATAATGATCGTTTAAGGTACAATTACTGTGAAGTCATTCACTGGACGGAAACACTTTTTTTTATTTGGAAAGGGAAAAAAAACATATAAAATGAATAGCATTGGCAAATGTTTCTAATCATTTCCTTAAAATACCAAACCACCAAACAATCTTTTTATTTACTACGTTTTGCTTTGGTACATAAATCAAAGGACAATAACAAGCCTAATGTCAAAGAAACTTTTTGACACTTCATACATTTGAGCAAGCTTAGCCGATAAACAGTTTAGATGAAGTTATGGTTTGAAATACGTTTCCCAAGGGGACTGTGGTTCATAAATTGCTATCAGGCTACCTCTGTCATTATTGATTTGAGACGTACTCAAGGTACCCACAGCTATTACTAAGTCTAACGTTACTTGACCTGCTTTTTCAGAAAATAATATTTAGTTATACAAGGACAACTAACCATCCATCCTAGAAGAAACACGGAGTTTGCTTGTCATCATGTATAAAAAAGTATTGCATTCTATCTGAAATTTTGATGAGTAATTAAAAGAGGAGGAAATGTAATCCTTTTTCACAGATTAAATAATTTTCATAATCCTGAGCTGGTGTTAAATGAGTTGTTTTATAACAACTGTACTGCCAAGAGCTTAGAAAAATGACTTTTTAAAAAATATGTCAAACAAAAGAAATTTACATCTCAGCATTTTGTGATTCTATAATTTATTACATCTGTGTCTTCTTGGCCGTTAAGTGTTTTTGATAAGCTTATTAAAATTAAACCCACAGTCACATCAAATATCAGTCACATAATATGTGCTTATTCCTTTCCCTGCCCACAGAAACCAACTTGCCTGTGAGCGTGCAGCAAGGGCCATGAGTATGGAACAGTTTATGTGCTCCAACCTATATCGTGTCCTCAGCCTTGGGATTTGGGAAATGTCAGAAAAAGATCAGAGCGAGGATCCTGCTACTTTTTATTCAGATCCTCTGGTCTTAACCTTCAGGAAAACACTTAAAGGTTAGTTATGACTTGATCGCTCTGCTTTACATTTATCATCGGTGACCCAGCTTCATGAAAGCACAGAACCAAAGAGTCTTAGAAACGGACCTGATGAGTGTCATCCACCTCAATAGATGTGACAAATTTATGAATTTTATCAGCCTTGCTTTTAGATGTGCTGGTAAGTTAAACAGTCAGAGGTGGAAGTTCCCTGTGAGCCCTCTTAATCACCTGAGAAGCTGCCTGACTGCACATCAGAGGAGAGGGGGACAAATAAAAAGCTGGACCACATCACTGCCACACGAAGAAACCTGCCAAATGTAGAGGAAAATGTTTGGCTTTCTTTTTTTTTTTTTTTTTTTTTTAAGTGGGGGTTTTTAATATGGTTTAGGGCAAATCAGTCATTAAATTTAGATTTTAGATAGTG
>NW_006783917.1:802793-844437 GCF_000442215.2 Lipotes vexillifer
GTCCTCTCACTGCCGCAGCCTCTCCCGTTGCGGAGCGCAGGCTCCGGACGCGCAGGCTCAGCGGCCATGGCTCACGGGCCCAGCCGCTCCGCAGCATGTGGGATCTTCCCGGACCCAGGCACGAACCCGCGTCCCCTGCATCAGCAGGCGGACTCTCAACCACTGCGCCACCAGGGAAGCCCTTGGCTTTCTTATTAAAAAAAAAAAAAAATACATCTATATCTCCCTGGAACTGAGTGATCTGAAGCACTTTGGATAACTCATTCAAGGAAACACCACTTGCCCTGGTCTCCTACACTTGCAGGAAACTTTCCAGAGGATTCCATAGTAACCTTTGCTAATTTTACACAATCACCTATTCAGCTATCTGAAGGAGAAAGTAGGTTTTGCCAAAGCAAACTTGAGTTTACCTTGGTTTTGACCTTTGGCTGGCATCACTTAGGAACCAGAATGCCTATGGAGAGCAAAGATCCCTCTTTTCATTCATAATTTACCCATTACACGGCACTGAACCTGCAGAAACAGTGAAGACGCTGGGGAGCAATTAAAAGGCTCTGGAAATCACGATCAGTGACTTCACTCACCCACCCTTTACACCCAAAATAAAAATCAAACCAGTTTGTTTTGGATCATTTTAAATAGGAAACACCAGGCCTTTCCTAGTGCGTTGTTATTTCCAGTTAAAACAGAGCCTCTAGTTGCAGAATATCTTTCTTTTAGGTTTTAAACGTAGAACTCTTCTTCCACAAAGACCTTGGGAGACTTCCCCAGAACTGGTTTACTTCTCTAAAAAGTATCTAAAAACGCACAGGGCATTTCACTCTGATGAAGCACTCCTGACACATAACTATTAACCTTTGAACAAAGGGTCTCCATCTCCTTCTCTCTCAACCTCTGGTCCCACAGTCCTGTCCTGTGGTTCTGGCCTCACTTCAAAGACCCGCAGCCCGAAAGGGGCTGCACTTATTCTATGTATTTCCTCTTTCCTCCCCCACTCCTTTCCCGGGCCTCGCTCCCTCTCTCTCTCCCTCTCTCTCTGTCTTTCACTTTCTTCTTACAACTTTCTTGCCTTTGATAGAAAAACATCTAATCTCTCCATCTTCCCACAACTTAACAGCTCTCCTGACGGTGTGCCCTGCTCATTTATTTCCTTGGTTCCAGGAAAAGTCCAAGATCTTCCTGCTGTAATTGAACGGCCAAGTTAGTCTCGATTTGGGAGCTATCTCTACCTTGCAGCTTGGAATGATACTATTTTAGGCAAAATAAAGAAAACTTGACCTCAAATTAGTAGACAGATCGGATCATTACTTGATACCCAAGACAATGCTTTCTTTGAATCAAAGGTTATAAGAGCTGGAAAGAATGCTGGAGGCCTGTCCTAGCTCCTCTTTTGAAGATAAGAGGCCCACAGAGGCTACATAATTTGTCCAAAGCCATAGGGCCCTTTGTGACAGAGGCAGAAACCGCCCCTGCAGTCCAGCACTGCGGTGACACCAGCATCTTCCTGTGGTGTAAAGAGACGTGGCCTTTGCCCTGGGCGCTGGTCGCTAGTGGAACAGTGCCGGGCCCACCTCTCTTTTTTGGCTGGGAGGACATGAACTAGCGGGCCCTGCATCCCGAATCCACTCAGAGGCTCAGCATTTAGGATTAGAACTGTCTGCTTTGACACTGCATTTCTATTTCTTTTCCCCCTCGTCTGAGAGAAGAGAAACATAAACAACTAAAGAAATAATAACAACAAGATTAAACGTATGCTTTTAGGACAGTGGTATTTCAGAGCTGATAGGAAGCTTGTGGTCTCAGAGTCCGTGCCCTTTACCTCACATTTGAGGTAACTTGGCCTCAGGTTAGTTAGCTGGTTAGCTGGGAGCAGAGGGCCAGGTTTACGACTTAACTACCACATCTCTGCTCACGTGTCATTGGGAATACACGTGTTACTGGATGTTACTAGTAATGCCTTTAATTCACTATGTGCATCACCTAATTACTTTTGTATTTCAAGGATCTATGATACATCTCATAAATTCACTCTCAATCATTTAATTGCTCAAAATCTTTTATAAATACAACTCTTTATGCCAGTCCTACAACGGTCTCACATATCAAATATCACATTTATCACTCTTCTGGGCAATGGCCTAGATGTATAAAATTTCTTTTGGGCTGGATTTTTAAGGAAAATGTCCACTTTGACTATTTCACTTGTTTTTTGTTTTTTGTTTTTTTCCTGTGATAACCGTAAGGCAATACTGATTTTATTTTAAGAAATGTTCTGATAAATGGTTTCAACCAAAGGTTTAAGGATTTTTAAGGAAAACAACTTGTCGCCTATTCATGTTTGTTTTCACCTTCAAGAACAAAGTCCCATGAGTCAAAGTTTCTAGTCAATCAAAAAAAGACACATTACTCTCCCATTTTAATGGTAGAACAGGGACCTTTAACTTTCCTGGAGGCTTTGCTTTGGGGTTTATGTGGAGCAGAACTCCCTTAATGCTGGTAATCAGACCTGCAGGATGCATGTTAATCGTTCCCGACATGTAAAACTATCTACAGTATCTCAGCTAATAACACCACGGGCAACCCTTCACTTCTGGAAAGCACAGTATTGAAACCAATTATGTGTCTGCTGATTGACCCTCCCCTGCCTCCCCAAAGACATTAGTGTAGCTCATTCCAATAATGTCAAAATTTTATCTCCAAAACAGCAGTAAAGAGGGGGAACTACAGAACCAAGTTAAAACGTATACTCTCACTGGCTGGTTAGAGATAATACATTTGGGCAAAATCTCATTGTGCAATCCTACAAAAGCATGTAACTGCTACAGTTTCACAACAGCTAATTGCCTCGAAGGAAATATTACTGAAAGATAAGTTACCATCAGCTGCATTGATAATTCAGTGTAAAACGTTGACATTTATTTCTACGCAGGCTTTGAATATTGTCAAACCAATGAAAGTTCTTGTTTGCACGAAACAGAAACCTACTCTGATTATCTTAAGGGAAGACAAAAAAGGTGAGGAAACGGGTTGAACGGAAGTACACAGAGGCTTACAGTGCAAAGCTGTAAGGCCTGCAAAGCTGGAGGGCCAGGCTGGGAAAACGGTCAGGAACCCAGAAGCCCGATAGAGCTGGGCATCCAGAACCAGAGCAGGGGTCTGGCCAAGCCGACTACTCCAATTCCACGGCCAGAATGCCCTATATCCGCCCCCTGCCTGCACACTGCTTGCTCAAGGACCAAAGTCCCAGAAGACAATGTGTGATTCCCGATTCTAAATCACCTGGCTACTCCAGTGTTCATCACACTATTTACAACAGCCAAAACATGGAAGCAACCTAAGAGTCCATCAACAGAGGAATGGATCAAGAAGATGTGTGTGTGTGTGTGTGTGTGTGTGTGTGTGTGTGTGTGTGTATAATACACAATGTAATATTACTCAGCCATAAAAAGGAATGAAATATTGCCATTCGCAGCAACATGGATGGACCTAGAGATGATCATACTAAGTACGTCAGACAGAGACAAATATATATCACTTATATGTGAAATCTAAAAAATATTACAAATGAATATACAAAACAGAAACAGACTCACAGACATAGAAAACAAGCTTATGGTTACCAAAGGTGGGGGAGGAATAAATTAGGAGTATAGGATTAACAAACTCCTATACATAAAATAGATAAGCAACAAGAATTTATTGTAGAGCACAGGAAACTATATTCAATGTCTTGTAGTAAAACCTATAATGGAAAATAATCTGAAATATATATATATATATATATATATAACTGAATCAGTTTGCTGTACACCTGAAACTAACACAATATTGTAAATCAGCTATACTTCAATACAAAGAATACAGGCTTCATTTTTGACTAGCAAAAAAATTTATTACTAGGACAATTGGAAGAATCTGAATAAAGTCTATGGATTAGAAAAAAATTTTAAATAAAATAAAATAAATCACATGGCTACATCCGGGAGAAGAGAGAGTCTGGCCCCCTTAGCCAGCTGTGCAGCTACCTGGGACTCCACACAGAGAAGCTTCATGGAAAGTGGACAGGGGACTAATAAAAGGGAAGCTGGATGACAGACTCACACATACACACACACACACACACACACGACAAAGCTTTACTATAAATGTGCTAGCCTCATTTGTTTTTTTTTTTAAAGCCTTTGAACTGGGGGAATAATTTTCTATTTCTGGCAAAGTTCACTTTGAGCTTTGGAACTTAAATGCCTCGAACGGGAAACAAAATAGATGTGTCCTTACACCGATGTCTGTGCTGCAGGCAGTACAGTTATCACATGGTTCCCGGGTTCTGCCTAACTGCGATCAGAAAAACATGGCTGTAACAGGGAGCAAAATAATCTGTCCTAAGTTCTTTGACCCTTATGCTAGAACACAAGATTCAGTCATTTCTCAACTAAAAAGGATACTTTCAAATTGGGTTCCCATGTTTGGTGAGTCGAAGTCTGACCTTTCTCGGTTTTTTACTTTAGATGATTCTCTCAGCTTATAGTCTAATTTTCTTGGTACAAAGTATGAAATGTACAAGCATTGTTTGCACATACATATTTCACTAAATGATGGCCAAAATGCAATTCAACATGGAACTTGACTCTTCAGGATATTTTTACCATTTGAATAAAATAAAGATCAACTTTTTAAAATAATATTTTATTGCATATTTGCATACTAAAGTCCAGATGCTGCCCTTTAAATTTTTTTTTAAAAAGTGTTCGTACTAAGACTTTTGCCAGATATGAGTACATTTTCATCAGATTTTAACTCTTCAAAACCTGACCCTCTCTGCAGGGAATGAAGCAGTGAGAATTTGAAATCAGGTTTATTCCCTTAAAGAATTGTTTCCCTGAGAGGCTGGGGAAACAGGGAGGTGTTGGTCCAAGGGTACAAACTTTCAGTTGTAAGAGGACTAAGTTCTAGGGACCTAATGTACAGCATGGTGATTACAGTTAACAGTACTGTATTATATACTTAAAAGTTGCTAAGAGATGAGTAGATCTTAAATTTTCTTACCATACACACACGTGTGAGATCCTAGATATGCTAATTAACTTGATTGTGCTCATCATTTTACAATGTATATGCATATTAAATCATCACGTTGTACATCTTTTTAGAAATCACATTGTACAACCTAAATATATATAATTTTTTTCAATCATACCTCAATCAAGCTGGGAAAAAAATAATAAAATAAATCAGTAAAAAATACTTTCCCAGGACTTCCCCAGTGGTCCAGTGGTTAAGCCTCCATGCTACTTAACACACCATTGTAAAGCAGTTATACTCCAATAAAGATGTTAAAAAAAAAAAGACTCCACGCTACCAACGCAGGGGGTGCAGGTTCCATCCCTGGTAAGGGAAATAAGATCCTGCATGCCCCGCAGGGCGGGCAAATTAAAAAAAAAAAAGTTTCCCATAAAAGGTAATAATAATATAGAAAGCTAATGCAGATGAATAAATGCTAAATAATAAAATCTCTTAATGCATATTTACTAATGAGCTACATTTATATAGCACTAACTGTGCCAAGAACTATTCTATTTACTTGTCATATGTTACCTCGTTTAATCCTTACAATGGCCCAATGAACCAAGCATTATTTTTATACCTGTTTTACAGATGAGAACACAGAACAGTTAAGTAACTTGCTGGGGGTTCCTAGCTAATCCAATAAGCCCGGCTCTAGAGTCTGTGTTCTTAATAATTGTTATAACACCTCTTTGGATCAGTTTTTCAACAAAGGTAATGGAAGTTCTCCAATTAATGTAATTTAAAGATTAATATGCAATCTGTTGGGATCATTGAAATAATCTTCCACCTCTACTAAATTTTAGATCAAGGTGTCACAATCTCATCCTCACATATTAAAGCCTATAAACCTGGAATAGAGGACCCCTCTTCCAAAAAGTAGATATATTTAGACCACTCTCCCCAAGGTAATTGTGCATTCCTTATCCCGTAACCAAGTATGTATGCTTCCTCCATTATTACTCTTGTCAAGATATGACCCGGGAAGGTTTTGCCTGGGGTGCAAAGGTAGTGTCTGTTGATGGACACTTAGCTTGCTTCCAGGTCTTGGCAATTGTAAATAGTGCTGCTAGGAACAATGGGGTGCATGTAACTTTTTGAATTAGTGTTTTGGGATTTTTTGGAAAAAAAAATGAATGAGTGTATTTTGAAAGGTGGACTGAACAGCCTTGAAGAATACAGTGACTACTGAAAAGATCTGCAGACATACTAGACCTAGCGGACCCTGTCACAAACTCTAACTTCCACCCTCAGTTCCTGTGTTCATCGCTTCCACTGAAGCCTCTGCTCAGAGCAACTGGAGCAAAATGATGTTTACATTTTACCAGTGTTTTATTTTCAATTAAACATCTCAGCTGCTATTTACATAGTTAAATGGCATGGCATTTATTCCATGCAATTTGATGTTATTTCTTTGTAAATATTTCTCCAACGAGGGACCTAAGTTCAAATTAGTTGTGAAAATGTCACCTAAAGTAAAACAAACTCTAATTTAACCTTGATCACAAATTATTCTTAAACTAAAGCTGAAAACCTGTAAAAATTAAAAATGGAAGGCCAAAGGAATTAACTGAGATGCACATGGCTCAGAAAGCAACTTGTTTTTGCACTGCCTGGGCCTTTGAGGACTTAGGTCGAGTTACTTCAGCTAAGGGCACGTTACAGTGGAGAGTGAAGGTTTAGGGGGCTCAGGGCAGTGATGGGGTGCAGTTTGCTCCTGCCCTCACCTCACCCCTCCTGCCTGCAGGTCCATCCTGGAATAAGTCACCACCGGAATGTTTCACGTTTCTCACTAACAGTTGCTGTTACCCGACCAGCGCCTCTGTCCAAGATCATTCATCATGGCTGGAAATCTCCACTCTATCTGCGTCTGAAACTCCCAGCGCCAGGCAGGTCAGCATCAAATTCAGAATGGGAACAGAAGTGTAAGAGGGTCTGCCTGGCTCTCTTTGCGCTGCTACCCCAGAACCTTCTCTTCCTGTTCTCTCTTTAATGCAGGGAGAAGCCTAAGGAGACAGGCAATGTTTCAGACTGGCTTTGTAACATTTACTGGTTGATTTCTTCCAGTTTTCTAGATTCTGACATAGAAATCTGAATATAGACATATAGGCTTTGGGGTAGGACTTGCCTTATATGCTATGCACACAGTGTAAAAGCTAATCACCACAACTATATAATGTGACTTGAGAGATTCCAATCATGCCATTAGCCAACTACCCCCCCCCCCAAGGAAAAAAAAAATTCCATTGGCTTGGCAGATACCAGAGACGAGGGTGGGGTTAGCGTTCTCTTTTAAACTCCCAACAGCTGTAGAGGGATAAGCCATTACACTGGGGCCAGCCATTCCCAATTCCGTGTGGATTCCTTTATTGGATTACTTTCCTCTGAGAATGCTAAATGAAATAAATGCATACAAATTTGACAGGGAAAGGGGAGAGATCATTTTTGGGCAGGGGTGACATGACGTCAAAGAAATTCAACAATTTACCAATTTTGCCAATTTACCAAAGTTGCCTTGGTTTGGAGAAATAATCCTCTCTATTTCGTCGGCAAACTCAAAAGCCTTCAGCAGTTAGGCAGGTGACATAAATTACACAAAATCAGCTGTATCAAGCAGTGGAGGGTGCCTGTGATGATCGAAGAAATACCAAGCTCATCACGAGAATTGCAAATCCAAAAAGAAAATTATGAAACAACGTGGCCGGCCAATTAAGATTAGCTATAGGCAGCTGCTAGTTTTTGATCTGTAATGTAGCCCAACCTGAATGAAGTTCTTATGCAAGAAGGATATCATTCAGGAATTAAATTAAAATGCCGTTCAGTACCTCGCGAATGCTCGTTAAATCAAGAGGACCTAGAGAGACTCTAATCAAGGGGCAGTCCCAAATACTCCTCTCCCTGATTTGTGTACATTTTTCCCATGACGATGATGGCCATTAGTGTGATGGCTCAAAGAAGTCTCACGTTATGTGGAATGAACTGGCAGCAACTGCCAGAGATGTCAGGGAAAGGTACTAGCTTGGATATTTGGGAGCTCAGAACCAGAAAGCAAAGTGCTCATCAGCAGCATCAAATAAATACCACCCTCAATTCTTTTCCTTTGTTTCCATATCTGAGAAAAGAACAGCACTTCCAGTGCCTACCTCAGAGTGGTATTATGAATATGAATCATGTAAATGCCTTGCAGGTACTTTGAAGATGAAAAGGACAAGTTAGTATCAAGCCTCAGAGTGGCAGACAAGACATCCATAATTATTAGAGCAAAACAGGAAAGAGGCACCCCTGAGAAACTTGGAAGCAAGACAGCAATGTATTTGTTTCTGTGCAAACCTTTTAATAACAAAAGCCTCTGAACTCCTCTTCACATGAAAAGAGGCTCCACTGTGTCTTTAATTAGATCATTCTATTGGAGCACAATATAGTGATAAGATTTAATAAAGCATTTTGTCTTTTTATTACTGTGATTTGATGCAACATATCTGCTCATCCAGGCAAGATGTTTAACTTCAAAAGAAGTTCTGTCCACCCTCCCCTCTGGCCAATAAATAACTCCAAGGGGGAAAAAGCACAATATATTTCGAGCATCCCATGATGCTGAGTGATGAAAAGATTCATCATTTTTTTCTACTGTGGGTAGAAAAGACGTGGGTCTTTAGTCCTTTAATTTTCTTCCATAACTAGTAGAATGTGTAAGACTTTAAATCTTCCTAGTTATTGATTAAAACACGTGGTAATTTTGGAAAAAAAATCTAATTTATCAACAACCATGGTAAAACTTCCCTATTTAAATGGTCTTGGATATGTCCATTAGACTGGATATTTTAGGAATAAACAAAATTAAGTCATAAAACAGTTGGCATAGAATCCTCTGTACTATGACAAACTTATTCTAAACATCTTTTTTATACATAGATCTATAATTAGGTTCAATTCTTGAATTTAAAATTATGGCCAGGCTAAGACTGAAAACAGAAACAGAATGTATAAGGGGTTAAGGAATTGACTTTTGGAATTAGTTTGCCTTTTTTTTTTTTAAAGTCGTCTTAATTATATTAGTATAGATGATCAGATTAGCCAGACAGCCATCCTGAGTCTATATGTAAGAAAACTTTGTTAACACAACATTGTAAATCAACTATACTTCAATAAAAAAGAAAGAAAACTTTAGACAAAGCCATACAAACTGATAGAGATTGATTGAGCAGCCTGGATAAAACTGAGAAGGAAAAGGACAAACAACAGAGGGGAAACTAAAAAAAATATCAGCAAAGATAGGAGGGAGAGGAAGCAACCCAGTCAATCGTCTTCACTACACTACGTCTCAAAGCCACTTGGACTTTTTTGCGCAAAAATTTGGCTGTATTAATGAATCAACTGAATCTCTTGGAAGTAGGCTTAAATCCTCAGGTGAACAAACAGAGAGAAAAAAAAAAAAAAGAAAGGTCTCAGGTAAGTCTGCAGGCCACAATAGCTAAGCAACATAAAAATTTCTAAGTGGTTTCTTAGAACCTAATTTTTTGCATGACACAAACAGATAAAAACAGACATTCCCCAAAATTCTCTTCTATAAGAAAACTACTGGGGACTTCCCTGATGGTCCAGTGGTTAAGACTCCGTGCTTCCCATGGAGGGGGCACAGGTTTGATCCCTGGTTGGGGAACTAGGATCCCACATGCCATGCGGAGAGGCCAAAAAAATAAGAAAACCACTGGTTTCCATATCTCCCAACTCGAGTTCCTTACTACTACCCTCATACCTGAATTCAAACTACCTTCACCATTAACAGGGGCTCCGGTTTTCTTATTTGTAAACATGGAAATAACAAGACCTACTACATGTGGTTGTCATGAGGATTCAATGAGGAAACACACATAAAGATCTTGGAAAGTAGCAGGTTCACACACTTACACCCACCCACACTCACTCACATGCACACATACTCTGATTCACAACCCCACCCGTGTCCTCTGAGCTAGGCTGCTGTACCAGCAGCATCTGAATACTCGTTTATATATTCTCCTGTCACATTTTCCTACAGTGATATGTATTCAAGATTACATCTAATAAACTGTACATGTCCAGGTGAAAATTTGTTTCCTCCTCTGCTCTACAAAAATTTCCCAAATGCAATTATCTATTTATTTGGGGGAGTTTTGTCTGTATCTCTAGAAGCAGGTAGACACAGTTGTAAACTGCAGATTCCTAGAGAAAAAGCACATGACACTGAAGGACAAGGCCTGAATGGTCCTGCTTCTTGCAACTCAAAGGAGGCGGGTCCAACACCAAACCTACCCACTGATGCGGGACAGTTCCTAGGAGTCGATCCCACCTGCAAGTGATCAGGAAGGGTCCTGCTCATGGGCAAAGTGTGACAGCTATAGCAGCAGGCTCCATCCACGGCACAGGCGGCGAGTGCACTGGTGAGAACAAGCACAGCTCGGACAAAACTAGAACTCAAAAAGATACATGCACCCCAGTGTTAACTGCAGCACTATTTACAATAGCCAAGACATGGAAGCAACCTAAATGTCCATCAACATGGATAAAAAAGGTGTGGTACATATATACAATGGAATATTACTCGGCTGCAAAAAAAGAATGAAATGATGCCAGCTGCAGCAACATGGATGGACCTAGAGATTATCATACTAAGTAAAGTAAGTCAGAAAGAGAAAGACAAACACCATACGATATCACTTATGTGTGGAATCTAAAATATGACACAAATGAAATTATCTACGAAGCAGAGCAGACTCACAGACATAGAGAACAGACTTGTGGTTGCCAAGGGGGAGGGGGTTGGGGAAGGGCTGGACTGGAAGGCTGGGGTTATGAGACGTAAGCTTTTATATAGGATGGATAAACAACAAGGTCCTACTGTATAGCACAACTAGATTCAGTATCCCACGATAAGCCACAATGGAAAAGAATATGTAAAAAAAAGAATGTATGTATATGTATAACTGAATCACTTTTCTGTACAGCAGTAATTAACACAACATTGTAAATCAGCTATACGTCAACTTGTAAAAAAATTTTTAAATAAAAAGTTTAAAGAAGAAGAGCTCCAAGGTTTGAGGCGAGGTACCAAACGAGGGACTTAAAAGATGGGGTTTTATTGTGGTTATGTGTTATGTGTATAACAGAGACTAACTCAATCCAGCTTAAACAATCAAAAGAATTTCTTGGAAGGAACTGAGGTATCTAATGGACCCCAGAGACAGTTGCAGGGCTGGAAAGTCATCGAGAACCCAGGCAGGTCTCTGTATCTCTCTTGCTTTCTCTCCTACCACCTTTCTTCGTGGTCAAAGATGGCTGTCCCATGGCAGCTCTCGCGTTTACAGCACTGACACTGTACAGAAAGTGATTCCCTGGAAGAGATTCTGAAGGCCTTGCTTGCATCAGATGTACTAAAAACATGACTGCTAGCGGCCCAGGCCTGAGCTGAAGTGAAGCCCTTAGGCAAAGAGGTCACCGTGAGGATGGTCACCGTAAATATTTCAACTACAGGAAAGATCACCAATTCTGGAACAAACTAGCAACCGAAACAGACTGGCGTTGAGCCCACGGCAACCGAGCCACCGCTCAGCATCTGCCTCAAGTACAGGGAAGCTCTTAGAACCAATTCTGAAGGGGGAACCAAGGAAGCGTGGCCATGCAGAGGGAAGGGCGCAAAGTCTTAGAAATCGAACTGGCTCGCCCATCCCTAACTTTTGTGGGACCCAGAGCAAGAAAGCAAACAGAGGTCCTCATGTCGTATGTCTAAATATTTAAAGTGATTCATCAAGCTTACAAACTGTCGAATAAAATATATTTTATCACCTGACCTTGACAGATGTCCCTTCGTAACGACTTGGAAGGCCAAGTTGTAATGGAGGGTCCTCAGCCTCCTGTGAGATCCACATTGGAACGTGAGAGAGCTGGCCCGAGAGCCACTGCCTTCTCGTCCACCCCAGGCATCTGCGGGGGGGGGGGGGGTCACAGAAGCATGTGGACACCCCATTCCACACACCCAAGGTTTTCCCACATCTCTCTCAAATAGCCACTCGCATGTGACCAGGTGATGAGAAGAACAGACCCTGGAAATGGGCTGTTTGGGAGAGAATGTTAGGGTCCCAGGGACCCAGAGCAGGGTTTCTCAACCTCAGGACCACTGCTCTGGATGGGTCTTTGCTTGGGGGAAGGGAGAGGATTTCCTGTGCATTATAGGGTGTCTAGCAGCATGTCTGGGCCTCTCCCAACTAGACGCAAGTAGCATTTCCCCCTAAAATAGTAACAACAAAAACAGTCTCCTGACATTTAAGTGTGTCTTCTGGACAGAATTGCTCCTGGTTTAGAACCACTGGCCTGGAAGGGAAAGGCTGAGCTGTGACCAGAGGCAGAGCTAGAGCAGGGATGAAGTGGGGTAGGGGCAGTGTAAAGCATGGGGACCAGAACAGGGGCCACTGTGTGCCAGGCTCTATGTTGTCTATCTTCCCAGAATTATTTTCTCTGATCCTCACAACAACTCAGCAAGGGAAGTACAATTAGCCCATTTTATGGATGAGGAAACCGAGGCCCGTGAAGTGAAATATCTTGCTGAATTTCGCACATCTAGAAACTGGCAGGACCAGTCATCCGGGTTGGGTCTCTCAGGTGCCAACCAGGCTGGGACTAGCTTTACACAAAGCCAAACTAGAATCTCAGGCTTCCAAGTGATCCTAACAGCAAAGTGACCCTGATTTTCCATGAGACGTGGAGCAGTTTGTCACCGCTCAGGAAACGGTGTGTGATGAGAAAGAACGAAGCAGAAAGCCTTTTCTCTTTTAGAAAAAAAAATCCAAGAATGAAGAGAAGGTTATTCCTGATTTTTTAGACCAACACTCTCTTTTTAAAAATATCATATCTAAGTGACAAAGATCCATATCCCCCAGTCTCTAATTCATTAGTTAACGTGATTTTAACTAAATGAGAATCTGCTTTTTGGAAACCAGTCGAGATTTTGTCAGTGCAATTAAGCAAAGACTAAGGTAAGTTGCATACAAGTTAAGGTGAAGAACTCCTTGAGCAGGGTCACAAATCACGTAGCTACAGTTCTTCAAAGGCAAGAGGCACAGCTTCTTCCTCCCAGATCTAACACTGTGTGTGATACATAAAAAGCACTCGTGAAATTTTGTTGAATGAAAGGATGCCTTTAGGTTTCTCTAGTTTTGGTTCCAGAAATACACTTTCTTCCACCCACAGGAAGATTTCTGGATAATTGCCTCAACTTTTATTTAGCTTTAAAACTCTGTAAAAATTATCTAACAGAGAGCCTTGGAATGTATCACGTTTAAAAGTTTGAAAATAAATTTTGCATTTGGTGCAGCACAGTTCACAGAAGCAGTATAGCCAGCAAAATGAAATAAGCATGTGTCATCAGAAAGCTGAAATGCATTAATAAATACATTTGCATGCACTGGACCAAGGGTAATAGTACACAAGGGCAAAGGTTAAACAGTTGGAGGCCCTGGTTTAATAGCAGACCTGAACTGTTATTTAAATGTCACAAATGTCAGTGTTCGTCTTCAAATGGTATTACAGTAGGATTAGTGTCCTAAGCCTTGTTCCAATTTATGGAGAATCAGGGAGAATGATTCTCATCAACTTGGTCCAAAGCAGGAGAAGATTGATTTTCCTTTACCACTCAGTCAGCTTTTATGAGATTTCCAGACCCTACCTTTCTCAGCCTGCACTATGGATGGAAACTGCCAGGCCTGCTTGGAAGCCATATGTGAGCACTGAATCTGAAAGAGTTATGGCTCCTTGAGAAACCAACGGAGAAAATCCTGCCACTCTCCACCGCTCCCCCCGGTCAGGCTCCCTGCACTTGCTCAAACCAGCAGCGGTTTCAACCCACAGAACAAGGGTAGGACCCAGCGAGCCCAAAGCAGGGTCACCGGAACCAGGATGGAGGGGCTCAACCTGCATCTCCACCAGCACCGAGGCACCTGTGTGCCACCAGGAGAAGGTACATGATTGTGAAGCTCTTCGCATCTGAAACAGGACTTATTTTTGTGACTATCTGAAGTAAAACACATGTATTGGAGCGCCTACGATGTGCCAAAGGCAATAGACACAGCATCTTATTTCACTTAACAGTTAGGTACTATTGTTATGCCTACTTTAAATAACAAAGATAAGACTAAAGGTCACAAAACATGGCCATGGTTACCTGAGTCCAGGCACTTTTTTAAAAAAATTTTTATTGGAGTCTAGTTGGTTTGCAATACTGTGTCAGTTTCAGGTGTACAGCAAAGTGAATCCATTATACATGTACGTCTATCCACTATTTTGAGATTCTTTTCCCATACAGGCCATTACAGGGCATTGAGTAGAGTTCCCTGTGCTGTACAGTAGGTCCTTATTAGTTATCTATTTTATATATAGTAGTGTGTATATCTCAATCCCAATCTCCCAGTTTATCCCTCCCCCTTTCCCCCTTGGTAATCATAAGTTTGTTTTCAATATCTGTGACTCTATTTCTGTTTTGTAAATAAGTCCCTCTTAGCAATTACGGCGTGGCTTGCAAACAGGGCAAAGGCAAAAAGATCTCCACAAAGCTGTATCCCTTAAAGTATCTTCCACCATGGACAGAGGGGTGATCCAGCTGCAGGGGCTGTAGCCTGTGAGGCCTCAGCCTCCACTAGGACACCCAGATTGGAGCGGGGGAGGGGGGGGAGCAGGCCATTCAAGACTGACCAATCCCCAAGAGGGAGCAGTGCCCGCCCTTAACAGCTCTCTCCTCTTCAGAGCTTGGACGTACTGCAGGACCGATTTTCAAATAAAAGCTGGAGCCTTTCCTGCGACAGAGAGGACACGGCATGTCAGAGGAGGTCGTGGAGCCCATGCTACGGGCCTCTTCAAGCTCTCTGCAGAAAATGCAGGCCAGCTGAACAAAGGGAGGAGCCCTGTCTCTCCCCGCCAGCACTTCCCATCTCCCGGGTCTGGGAGGGTTACTGTGATTTTAGCAAAGAAATGAGCTTTCTGATTGTGCTGAGGTGTGTGGCTGTGTAGTGGGGGGGGGGGAAGGCTGCATGAGGCCCCAGAGGGTACACAATAAAAATATCTGAGCACATAAGCACTGCAAGGCAAGGAATTCGACGCGCATTAAGCTCTCCAGAAAGAAAACCGCTCAGGGCAGCCAGGCATCTCTCCATCAAGTTTGCAAAGAGGTGCCCTGTCTCTTACTCCTTTCCTCATTTGAGGATGATCAGATGTCACAAATATACAATAACATGCCTGTTGTTGGGATACATTGACTACCAATGAGGTAACCCCCAAATACTTTGACTGATGCCACCTTGCAAAAAAATAGCTAAATGTTGGATCAGTAATAAGTAATCCTTCATATTGTGGGAACATGAAATGTACTGAGCAGGGACTATGGATAAGGGACATTATTAGGTGCTTTCACGTATCTAATTCTTTCCTAACAACAGCCCTGTAAGGTAGGTGCTACTGTAGACCCCTTTTATAGAGGAAACAATTGTGTCTCAGGGAAGCTTCATGATTTTTGCAAAGTCCTGCAGCTATCAGATTCGGAAGTGGGGTCTTTTGATCCTAAAACTGGTGCTATTTTCCATTCGCCATACTGACAGCTCAGCGAAGCAAACAGTCCCACATGGCCAGTTGCAAAGGAGGAACTTATGAAAAGGTCATTATTAAATACAGATTTTTACTCTGACAAAACCTTGCGAAGGCAGGTTCAGGTTGCTAATACTGCAGTGCCCCGTGCCCAAACACTTTAAGTTGGATCTACATTGATGAAGTGAAGACTTACCTTCATACTGTAAAAATTATTATTGAAGGAATTGGAATTTGGTACCAAGATCCACCATCATGTCATTTTTTTATAGTCCAAATTCACCTGATAATTATTAAATAACCCTCTATTTTGCTTGTATAGACAGTCTTATTCACTATGGTAATTTCTTCCTTTAATTAAAGTCTTGTTTTTAATTGTTCATGCATATGCACAAACCCTACACACACACACACACACACACACACACACACACACACACACCAACAAATTGGATTTGAGTAAGAACAAAAGACAGCAGAATTTAAAACAACTCTTTTGTGTTTTTAAGGTAGGAATTAGTCCATCCTACTTTTGTTTTAAGTCCACCTTTTTGAAAAATTAATCTCCAAGTTTAAACAAACTTTGAACCTACTCTGCTAAAGAATTTTACACAGGAGAAGAAAAAAAATACAACCCCAGACATGATTGGGAAAAAATTTTTTCGTAAGCTTTTGTGCTAAATTAGAAAAAAAACTTACTACATATTTTATCATCTCAAGTGATTTTTCAGAAAAAATAATATAAAAGTCTTTTTGAGCTAGAGTTCAAATTTACATTGTAAAGCAATCAGACTTTTACCCTGGTAGCTATGCCAGAAAAGTTTACGCTCTCATCGTTTTTCCTCCTTTCCTATCATAGTAAACATCTGCATCCCCCCTAGAATGTTTGGAAACCAGCTGGTCCTGAAAAGTGAGTATATACTATCTGACAGAGGAGTCACTTTACTGAGGAGAAGTAGAAATTAAGAAATGGGGGAGCCTCATTTGAGGGCAGAGGGGTGCCGAGGGAGTGGTGGTAGGGAGAATCAGAGCCCAGGAAAAAAATGTTTTGGGGTTACAAAAAGGCTTTTCAGATTGTAACAAAAATCCAATTCAACTTACAAATTAACCTTCTCTTAGTTCACTAATAATCTGAAAATAATGTCTACATTAAGCTAGGAAGGAAAACCATTCAATTAGGGAATCAAAAATATCAATATGAACTAAGAACTTTCTGATGGTAAACCGTATAATAGCTCTTTTGTTAGTTTGTAAAATAAGTCCAGGAAATATTTTGATAGATTAGTACTCAAATGAGCAGCAAGTTAAGTTTTTCCAGCACAGTAATACAGTCTGCTTTATTGAGCACCAAACAGAAAGTTGCAAATGTACCCAGTGGATAACAATCTCCACACTGTTACATTTTAGCAGGTGGAATTCCAGCTCGCCAAAGACTCAAAATTAGGAAACTGCTCTTCCAGCCATTTCCAGACTGCCAACTCTTTATTTGGTGAACTGAAAACTGTAGGAAGATTGTCCTTAAGTATGTGATCAGATTTTGAACCAATCTTTTGTTTTCTATTACATTCCAAAGAGGTCTTTATGCCCTGCAAATAACTCCACGGTACATTATAAAATGGATAAAGAAAGATGATGGAACATCAGTAAATGCTGATCATGAGAGTTCTGAAGACTGCATCTTGCTTCTGCATATTCATCTACTTTATCCGGAAAGCAATAATGAGAATTACCAGACACATCAAAGAAAGGAGGCCCCTTTACTGGATAGAATAAAATAAAATAACTAAGCTACATATGGAGATTTACCACACTCTAGCATTATCTTCTTCTAAGATGTCTTAAAATGTTTCCATTTAAATATCATATGCCATTTTATAAGGAGTTGTTCTATCCCTCCTGGACACAAAGATATTCCTAAGTGTTATACTAACTCAGTGAGCCATGAAGAGATGAGCTGTAAAACATTTAATACAGGACCACGGTTGGTTATTCACAACTGAGTAATGAACTGCATGTCACACGATGCTTGATAGTTATCTGTGTTGCTGAAGTTATAGCTGAGGAATTATTGGGCTCCCTTATCTGAAAGACCAAATGTAGTGCGAGATCAAAGGAGGCAATAATTGTGCAGGAAACAACATCTTTTTAAAAAAATTCCTCTGAGGATGAGAAACTGATTTATAAAGTTCAAGGTTAGTAAAGTACTGAGTATCATTTTAGGTTCCCCAAGTTGGACCAAACATTTTTAGCAATATTTCTAATAGGTCATTTGCAGCAAGAACTGACACTAAAAAAATTAACAAATTGACAAATCAGGGATCCCTTCCAAGGACTAAAGAAAACAGCATGTGAAGTCATTTACATGGCATAGAAAAAGTCCGCATTATAAATGTAACATGATTACATAAATGTGTTTCATTGGAAAAAGAAGAGGGCTCTCAAAAGTCCACTTTGGAAGCCCCTAGACCAAATCGGATCTCTAAACGCCAAGGAGACAATTGGGACTTTCTGGCCCCCACCAACTGATGACAGTGTTTTCTGAATTGGCAGCTCTGGGGACCCAAGCACAACAAGTACTTGGTACAGATTGATGGATGGTTCACATCAGCAGCTAGTCAATGAATAAGGTACCAAGCCAGATTATTTTACCCCCTTACCAAGGCACGCCAACAAAGAAAACTTTTGGAAGTCATTAACTACTGATTACAAGACATAATTTATTAACATCCTTAAAGACCTGCAGAAGTGGAAAACACGGCGTGGTTTTCCCAGCTGGCCTGGGCTCCCCTAACAAAAGTTCTTCACCAAAAAAATTCCCCAGTCAAAACTTAATTAAGGTTAAGTGAAAAATTATGATACACAACTCTCTGCAATATTAAGTAACTAAATATTTAAAGCTAGGTTTTGCAAAGAAGGGGAAAAAAAGAAACTAACATGGGCTCTCTCTGAGTGAGATTGAGTGAGTTTTAGTTGCTTTTTTTTGTCTTTTGTTTATTTCCCTAGCTGAATACATTAAGCACACATTACCTTTATGAAATCAGAGAAACAAAAAATGTTAAGAAACATCCACAATGTGGATTTCTACTTTAGATAATAGATGATTTTTCATTCCCCATTTCACTTACATTTGTGTCTCCTTTTCCAAAGACAATCATGTTTCTAATACTTTCCATTTCTCTCTGTTGACTCTTTGGAATGTTCTGTGAGCACTTGGGTCTCATTTGTTTTGCCTACCAATGGAAAAAAAAAAAAAAATCTCTGGAAATGGTGTCATGCAATACTAGGTTCAGACTTTAGTAAGACAAGTGAGGATTTGATTTCCAAGCTATGCCTAAAAGAAAATAGCCAATAATTTTCTCCTGATTTTAATAGACAGCCTTCCATGACTATTTACCCCTCTGTGATCTAACAGCATAGCTTTAATACTAATTAATTCTATATCATCACCATTCTACAGGAAAACAATGCTGAAGCACACCACTTTCCTTTCACATGTTAAAACTTCAGAAATAGTTCAGCTGGTTGTGGTGATAAGTGAGCACGTGTAATTAATACAGGATGCAAGGATGCAAAGTCAACCATGGAGCAGAAGTTTGCTTCATATCAACCACTGTTATGTTTGAATGACATTAATATCATCTTTTACCTCCTGTGTTAGAGACTTTAATACAGGCCAAGTCCATGGAAATATATATTATACTAGAATATATTCTAATATATCTATTCCAGAAAATGTCCTGTTTCCCCAACTTGATTGTGGGTTCTTTATGCCATTTTTCACCTCTCTCCTCCAACAAATGCCCTCCTGATCTCAGTACGTGGCACCAAGTCCAGCATGCACCTCTTGGCTGGTTGATTTGAAGGACTAAGCTTGACTTCACGTTTTTAGTCTTCCAATCAACCACCTTCAGCTGGCTATGGCTACAGCTCTGGGGACACCACATGGTAGGGTCAAATGTCCACCAAACTGGGAGTCAGGGCGTCAGAAGGCCAGCTTCCAGCTCCACTCATCAATACTCATGTTCAAAACCCTTGGATGAGGCATTCCACCTTCTGGGCTTCAGTTTCCCCATTTGTAAAACAAACTCCCTCATTTGTAAAATCAAAATGCCAGACTAGGTAAACTTGAAGGTCTATCCTAGCTCTTAAATGCTGTGGTTCTACATGTTCAGAAGTCCCAAGAATTGCTTAGAGCTGGGCTGTCCAATACAGTAGCCACTAGTTAATATGTGGCCATTTTAATTCAAATTTAAATTAGCGGAAATGAAACACAATAAAAAATTTCAGTTCCTCATTTGCAGTAACCCCATTCAAGTGCTCAGTAGGCTACGTGTTGATTAGCGGCTACTGCATTAGCACAGATATGGAACAATTTATTGCCACCATTTGTCCTGTTTCTTCCACTCAAAATGATTTCCCTTTCCTCCCATGTCCCATCCTAGGTCCAAATTCCTCAAGATCCTTTCCATAGTTATTCTGTGGCAAAGCTGGGAAAAACTGCTCCAGATGCAGCCAGTGTGGGGTAAGGATAGGTAAAGAAGTTGCATAGGGGTAGTGCCTAGGAAGCCATGCTGCTTACCTCCGCTTGTATCCATCAAATACGCCACAGATACATGGTGAATTTGCTAAGCCTGGGACTTGATGAGAAGATGGTAGCTAAGCTCACACCAAAATACATGCTAAAAATGATGGGATACAATCAACCATAAAAGAAAGAGCCTTTGGGTCTTTGAGCAACAGATGACGCAGTCTGCCCCTCATGTGGGTCTGGAGAAATGCCAAGATCCTCTGCCCAACAACCCACCCGGACCCAGTGGACCCCATGGAACCAGGTTATGCAAGTGTGTGAAGTGTCAGGAAAGGGGGTCAGCTGGGAAGTAATCCATTCATCAGCTTCCGACAATTTCTCCGGTCAATGCAGACTTTGAATAAGTCACTGCATTGTCAGTAAAACCTACTACATTGTGTTTTTGTTACTCCAATTGTCATGTACTCCAGGGCAAATGCCACCATCTCTTGCCCATTGAAAGTAATGTCTTCCTCTGTGGAACCACCATAGCACTTTATTTTTATTTTTTTATTTTTTATTTTTTTGCGGTACGTGGGCCTCTCACCGCTGTGGCCTCCCCCACTGCGGAGCACAGGCTCCCAGACGGACATGCTCAGCGGCCGTGGCTCACGGGCCCAGCCGCTCCGCGGCGGCATGTGGGATCCCCCCGGACCGGGGCACGAACCCGCATCCCCCGCATCGGCAGGCGGACTCTCAACCACTGCACCACCAGGGAAGCCAGCACTTTATTTTTTATTATTTATTTGTTTGTTTGTTTGTTTTTGGTTGTGTTGGGTCTTCGCTGCTGTGTGTGGGCTTCAGTAGTTGCGGCACGTGGGCTCAGTAGTTGTGGCTCGCGGGCCCTAGGAGTGTGGGCTTCAGTAGTTGTGGCTCACGGGCTTAGTTCTTCTGTGGCATGCGGGATCTTCCTGGGCCAGGGCTTGAACCTGTGTCCCCTGCATTGGCAGGCAGGTTCTTAACCACTGTGGCACCAGGGAAGCCCCGCCATAGCACTTTATATCATTGTTTTATTTTGTTTTCTTTTCTTTTGTTTTTTTCTTTACCACGCCACCACCACTCGGCACATGGGATCTTAGTTCCCCGACCAGGGATTGAACCTGCGCCCTTGTACTGGAAGCGCGGAGTCCCAACCACTGGATTGCCAGGGAAGTCCCTATATCATTCTCGAGATATTTACCACGAACCCTTTTATTGTATCCTGTGCATTCCTTAATTCTCTTACAGGACTATAATGTATGACCTATACTTTGTACTTCTTATATATTCCAGAGTTTTAGCACAATGATTAGCACACCAGGAGTGAAGTAAATATGGAATCTGGCAACGAATGAATCAATCAGTGAACTGAATGAATGGATTTAAGAATGAATGAATACTCTATAGTGAATCCCATTGCTATGGTCCCAAAATAACCCAGGTCTTAATGTGTCCCACCTTAAACCAGTCTTCCATCCATGATTTACTTGAATTCCCTTTCTTTAAAGGGAAGAGTCATATTGATGACAGATAGCAAGAAATGTCCAAGAACAATGTTAACTACAAGGATATACGTAGGTTGACAAGTACTGAGGAAAGTGTTCTTTAGCCATATTCTCTAAATTCTACCTTCTTTTCTGCTTCTTGTTTCTTAATCTTAAATAATTGTTAGAATTCATCATATCACAATTAGGCATCAAATAAAATTACCTAAATGTAGTAAATATTTAAAATTGTACACGCCAACATTAATCATTACTAGCACTAACTTTTTTTCTCATAAAATTTCGGGGCTTCCCTGGCGGCACAGTGGTTGAGAGTCCGCCTGCCAATGCAGGGGACACGGGTTCGTGCCCCGCCGGGAAGATCCCACACGCCACGGAGCGGCTAGGCCCGTGAGCCATGGCCGCTGAGCCTACGCGTCCGGAGCCTGTGCTCCGCAACGGGAGAGGCCACAACAGTGAAAGGCCCATGTACCGCAAAATAAATAAATAAATAAATAAAATTTCAGACTCAGTGACAGAAGGGTTTTTCCGCACCTTCCTCAGCTAATAGCATCTGAAAAGTATCCATAACAGAAAAATATTATTCACAACCAAATATTTCACTCATGCAGCTATCATGGGTTCACACTTCTCGTGTTAAGTCATTTTCTGTACCCTTAAGTAGGCTACACAGATTCTCTAATTTCAGACATTGTATGGCTCTAACACTGCCTAAAGGAAAATAAGTGAAAATATTTAATTGTATAAAGTGATGATACATTTTTCATGACTTTTACTCTATTAAAACTTCCATTTTTCCTAAAAATCTGACTTCTAGGCATTAATTCTACACATTTACTTGCCCATATATAAGATAATGCACATACAAGGTTATTTATTACAATATGGTCTATAAAAATAAAAGATTGGAAACTCAATGTCCACCAAAAGAGGACTAGATAAATAAATTATGATATATCCTTTCAATGGAATGATATGCAAATATTTTAAAAAGGAATGAGAATGATTTCTAGGTAATGCATCCCCAAGTAATTTATTATATTGCTGTTTATAATAGAAAATATTAGAAATTCTATCAAGATCCATCAATAGGTGACTAGATAAGTAAATTAGAGTACATCCATTCAGTGGAATAGTAGACACCCGTAAAAAAAAATAATGAGGCTACTCTGCACATATAGAAAGATATCTGAAATACATTATTAAGCGACAAAAACAAGATTAAGAACAATGTTTATGGTGTGTTAACTTTTGCATTCAAGGAGCAGAGCGTTTCAGATATACCTGCATAAAGAAATTCCAGGCAAGACACAAGAAACTAATAAACATGGCTCTATGAGGGAGGTAGCCTTGGGTCCACGCAGGGCAGGAGAGGGAGCAAAATTTTTCACAACCTATCATTTTGTATTTTCCATTCTTAATCGTGTGCATGTATTATCTATTCAAAAAAATTTACTATGTAGCTCCATTATCATCGGTCTAATGTTTGTTTAATAAATGGATTTTAAAAGAATTCCCAATATGTCACTCTCCAGCCTCTATTGCCAGATTTCCCTTTTGTAAACTGTGCTTTCCTCTCGTCTTTTCAATGCTCACAAAGACCCAACTGAGGGAAAGCGCTAAGGCAGAACACTTTGGAATGGAGTTGATTTGGATCCAGTTTGAAATCTAAGAAGACATGATGCTAAATAATGAAGTAATTTGGGGAACATATTTGCACATAGAAATGAAAGATGGACTGTGTGGTCTGGGTGATGGCCAAAAAGTTGAATAACACAGAATTAACTGTGCTTCCTTCTTGCTAACATTTTCATGGTCTAATTATGAGAAAGTTTAATTAAAATGTTTTCATTCGTAAATGAGGGTAATGATTATCAACAACTCTCTGAAGAACTAATTAATTTTTTATTTCACCAGCTTAAACAGATTTTAAGAAAAAAGGAAGATAACTGAACAGCCATACTGAAATTTCTTTTTTCATACTAAACCATCTTTTCAAATATTCAAGTCATTAGTCTATATTTGGAAATCTGTAATCATCTGAGGTCTTATACAGCCAGGCTTCCATTTATTAGAGAGATGAATTCACACAAAAAAGCAACAATGTTGAAACGTGGTGTTCAAAAGTCCCTCTCAGCGAGAGGTATTAAAATGTCAGCCTCATTTGAATGAGACATTATTGACCCCCATTAGTAGGACACGTGCTCGCCGTGGCTTTCTCTAATGGTGGTGATGGATTTTCTCTTGTCCATCCACACACTCCTGCCATGTCCTCTTATGACCTGGGGCAGACATATGCTAGACAGCTGGCTGGACCAGGTCTGTGGCCACTGAACAAAGCAAACCTTGCTGGCCCACACAAAGGTTGAACCTGTGACCTTGTTCTCATTAGCTCAATGCCCTAACCACCTGAGTTAAACAGGCACAAAAAAACGTGTAGATTGAATGCTGGGTTGATAGATGTCTGTGCAGAGGGGTGTCAAAGCCGGGTATAAAACAATACACAATACTGGACATAATGCTGGTGTTTAGGTAGCTTGTCCTCCTATAAACTGTGTGTCTTGTAACCCACACCCCAGTGGCATTTTCCAAGCTGAGAACAAAAACATGATCATCTTAAAAAGAATTATATTTCAGTTCTATACCACAACTCAATATGGTACCCACCCTGAAATAAAGACAATGGCCATTGAAATAGTAGTTAACTAGGATGGATTAGGAGATCCCAGAAAGTAATAGATTCTACATCTCATTTGATCTGTGTTCTCCTGAGCCTTGGACTTTAAAAAGGGAAGGAGAGATAAAAATGGTAGTTGACAGAAGCAGAGGTAAGAACAAGAGTCAAGAATTCGTGAGTAGAAGACATAGAAGCTGTTCATCCAGGCAAAGCTTCATGAAGAAATGTCTGTGCTCAATCCACAACTTTTGGTTGAGTATCATGTGTTTGGTGTGTCACGGGGCCTCTGGTTACTGAGATCGACCAACAGGGAGGACAGTTCGGCTCACAGAACACAGAATCATGGAGAAAGTCACCGACGTCTGCATTCTCACATTGCCCTTTGCCCTGAATAGACAGTGACTCTGGTGCCAACCTCTAAGGGTCATCATGACTGCAGGCCCAACGCAATAAACTCCGAGTGTGGAAAATCCCAGATTAGGTGAGAAACTTCACCACAAGTGCAGTATGAGTAGTTTCAGTGCCACGATTATATTTCAAGGGATGAGATGAAGTTCCACCCTTTGGCCCTTCCTCCTCTTCCATCTGCATGGACTCTCCATCACAGGACCCTGGTCAACGGGATTGCAGGCTCATTAACCCCCAACTACTAGGAGACAACAATTGAACTTATTATCTTGGGGCTCGAGAAATATATTCCAGTTAACCATCCAAAACTACCACGTTCAAGCACCTCCCCTCTTGAAAGTTCCCCTCGAGATAAAGTTCCAATTGCTTAGGTTGATGCCCAATAGAAATGCATGGCTCAGTCTTTTCTTCTTTGCATCCCCATGCTTAGCAGAAGGCTTCCCGCATAAAAGGAGTTCAATCCATGTTGAATGAAGAGACAAGTGAACATCTCTGATCCTTTTTTTTTTTTTTTTTTTTTTTTGCGGTAGGCGGGCCTCTCACTGTTGTGGCCTCTCCCGCTGCGGAGCACAGGCTCCGGACGCGGCTCACGGGCCCAGCCGTGTCATGTGGGATCCTCCCGGACCGGGGCACGAACCCGTGTTCCCTGCATCGGCAGGCGGACTCTCAACCACTGCGCCACCAGGGAAGCCCTCTGATCCTATTTCATCTTTCCACTTTGTCTCACTTTGCTGCTCTTACTTAATCCTCCCCTCCATTTTCATTGTCCATGGGGCAGTGAGAATCCTACTCCTTTCTTCTCACTGCCCCGTGGACACAGCCAGCTCTCCCCTCACTCCATGCCTGTTCAGGATGTTCCCTCCAACTAAGGATATTAGCATGTGTTGAGTGCTTACTATGTATCACTCTGTATATGTTATCTCCTTTAATTCTAAAACAAAATTAAGCAGTCACTACTATACCCATTTTCTACAAGGTGCTCAGAAAAGTAGAGTAACTTCCCGAGACTCTACAGCTGGAGAGCAATGGAACCGACATTTGTTTTGTTTTGTTTTTGTTTGTTTACTTATTTTGGCTGCGCTGGGTCTTAATTGTGGCACACAGGATGCTCGTTGCCCTGTGTGGGCTCTTAGTTGCAGTATGCGGGATCTAGTTCCCTGACTAGGGATCAAACCTGGGCCTGCTGTGTTGGGATCGGGGAATCTTAACCACTGGAGCCCCAGGGAAGCCCCTGGAACCAAGATTTGTACTCAGAGCTCTCTGCCTCCAAAATGAAATTCTTCTTCCTTCCAGAGTATTCTCTCAACCCCACCCCCATGTACCCAAATTCTGCTTTTCCAAAATGGGTCTGACTCTCAAAGTGGAGAGTGAGCTGTAAGCAGAGGAGCTCTCTCCAGGGCACTCCATCCCATAATGGTCTCTCATTCTTTTAACTTAGTGTTATTAACAAAACGTCTCAGACAACAATCACGGACTACCTCAGCTCTCCACTTATTGTTCCTTTCTATTTGTCCTTTTAACTTTTCTTTAATCCATTTCTTCTCAGCCTCACTAAATTGTAGGTTCAAAGAGCATCTTCTGCATGCTGTAATGTGCTGTATCCCTTCACAAGCATGGAAGACACTTCCACATGTGGTAAGTACCCAAAAAATGTAACTGACTAAAAACAATGAATGTCAGCAGCTCCATCCTCCCACTAAGAATTTTGTGCCAATTTCTATTGCTATGCACTCCTTGGAGTATTGATATTTATCTCTTAAGGTTATTGTAATAAAGAGAGAAAACAGGAAAACTTGGAAAATGAAACAATGTTTGTAAACTATTTTAAAGTCTTTAATTATTAACTTTCTGGAGCATCTCTGGGATGGCTTCCATACCAGTGTTTGTGAGATCCTCTTGTTAAGATTTTTCTTGTTTCCTTCAAATACCCTCATATTGAAAGGTTAATTACTTGGTTGTAAAAGTGCACTCCAGAATGAAATTTAACCTATGAGTTCTCCATCTTGAGGTGAATATTTTTTAGCAGGTTTTTTTTTTTTTTCCAAAAACAGAAAGTTTAACATCTGTTTAACAAATTTGAATACATTCTTACAGAAGAATAAAAAAATAGAAATACAGAGGTTCATGGATTTTAAGCTCTTTTGAGTATTTGTAAAACACATTATGACTTTTATGCTTAGAAAAAATAAGAAGTGGTGCTTTCAGCTGTAAATCAGCACCAGCAAATAAAGATGGGCTAGAAGTGGAGATATCTTTGGGACAAAAGTTTTTGGATCGTCCAAAATGTTGATCATTTGTGGGCCGTAGAAAAGGAGGATTTATTATTTTTGAACGGTTCAATTTTTAGTAAGATAAAGCACATACAATTTGAGAGAACATCAAACAGAATGTGGTTCTTATTAATATCACATAACCTTTCCTACAAAGCTTTTCCTTTCTCCAGGCTCGCTCCCATTAGAAGCAAACGAAACATGTTGACAGCTCCAACTTAGGAAGGTGTTAGGCCAATAGTCCCTCCTTTTGAGAAGTTGGATCATTAATTCCATATCACATTACTACTTTTCTTCATAAGCCATGCATGGGGACAGACTCTATTCTGTAGGGTTTAATCACACACAAGTGGCAAAACCCACAGAACACAGCTCCTAATCAGT
Organism: Lipotes vexillifer; assembly: GCF_000442215.2. NCBI lineage: Eukaryota > Metazoa > Chordata > Mammalia > Artiodactyla > Lipotidae > Lipotes > Lipotes vexillifer. Next base: position 830,253 of record NW_006783917.1, read on the forward strand.
TGGGCCTTCAACCAAAGACTTACTCCATGCACATATGTCACTCCCATTTTCATGAGTGTGACTAAAACTCTAACTTATTTTACACATTTGGAAGAGGCTGGGTCTCAGTGGTAGTGATTATATTATAAAATTATATCGTCTCACTACCAAATGTGTTTATACGTATCAGTATGCTTTATAATTGGAGATGCTCCTCCAGAGCAGATGAACCATTGTTTTCGGAACAATCTGCGACTTATTTCCTTTTCATCCTAAATACTCATGTGAATCTAAAGATAGCATGTATGTTTGTAGAATCTTTAAGAAAACCAATGAAGTCTAGGACCTCAAGTTTGATTTATTTTAGGTCTTGTATAAAATAGGGACTCAATTAAACATCGACTGAAGAATGAATGAATAAATTCCAACCACCTGAACTTGGGAACCCAACCCATAATCACAAAGGCCTATATCCTGGAGCAGATTCCAGATGGAATTCAAGATAAAAGTCTCAAAAACTAGGCTCAGATCTACCTCCTGTAATTGATTCTGCTTAATTCGGAGTTTGAATCATCTTAAGGTTTCCAAAAGATCCAAACAGAATTGTTTAGGCAGAGGTCCAAGAAAATAAATGTGACTATATTTCAGAAGAAGTGGCTTGGACCTTCCTTTGTATAAAAGAGAGCCCTTGGAGTTTCTCGAAACCCCCTCAAGGGGCCATCGCTGAGTGGGTGATCCCAGAGTCACATTCCAGAGCTGTATGGCTATACATCAAAACAAAGTTTTGAGTTAAGAGTAATGCATTCAGGGAATTCCCTGGCTGTTCCAGTGGTTAAGACTCTCACTGCCGTGGCCCGGGTTCGATCCCTGGCCGGGGAACTAAGATCCCACAAGCCCTGTGGCATGGCCAAAAAAAAAAGAAAGAAAGAAAAGCAATGCATTCAAAGATCGCCCTACCGCCACCTCCTACCCCTACTGCCACTGTTACCGGTGCAGTCATATCCAGGTGCGGAGCCTGCCCGCCTAGCCTGAGACACACATCGTGGTCCAGGGAAAGGAACCACTCCGGTGGGGAGCAAAAGGAAGAAGACAGCCATGGTGTGTGAGAAGGAGTTGGGCTCCCTGTGTTTATCGAGGAGCTTAGATCAAAATCACCATGCCATACAAACATGGACTAATAACTTCTCACAACACAGTAAGTCATTAGCCTTTATGCCCAATAGGTGATAAGCTAAAAGAAGGCAGAGACATCCATCTAGATTCACTAGTTTGCCTGCAGAGAACCCAATACCTGTCATACATTAGCTGCTCTTTATTGAGCGCCTGAGTGAACGGCAGTGGATAGCGTGGGCTTCCCTCCTGTCTGTAGCTCACTAGCTGTGTGACGTGGAACACTTTGGTGCTGCAGCTTCTCAGCTGTAAAATAGGGATAATGACTGTACCTTAGTTGGTAACTATGAAAAATAAATGAGTTAATATGGGAAACACACTTAGAACAGGACCTGGCACATAGTATTATTATATTTTCTATCATTATTATTATTATTATTAAATATTCCGACCTCTAATTCCTGGTGTACGGTGGCCCTGCCCAACTTCTAGGATTTCATGCTGTCCTGGAGGTGTTCACTGCCCTGTGGGAACAGTCACACCTACAGTAAATCATCCTCCTTTTGTGAAGAGGAGGACAAAGCTTGCCCCTCAATAATATGAACTCTGCAAAAGGCCTAATGTCTTGCAGTGTTTAAAAAGATCCTCTGCTCAATATTCTGTAACAACCTAATTGGGAAAAGAATTTGAAAAAGAATAGATACATGTATATGTATAACTGAATCACTTTGCTGTACACCTGAAACTAATACAACATTGTTAATCAACTATACTCCAATATAAAATTAAAAGTTAAATAAATAAATTTTAAGAATAAAGAGATCCTCCAGAGTGAGAAGCTTATAACCACTTCTGTCCTTAAGTAATTTTTTTTAAGTTGTATCCAAGTTACTACCCAAGGTCCATTGATATTAAACAGAAAAAATAACTTCCTCACATGGGCATAAGTTGCACAAAATACCATCAGTGCAATTTTGACAGGTACCAGGAGATCCCCAATATTGCTAATTGTTTACTGAGCTTGGCCTCAGATGTGATTCAGTAAACTGCTATATTGGGTTTCCTTGTTTCCACTCACACTGCCCCTGCAGTCATTCTCCGGGGGGTTTCGGTCATCTAGGACAGCCCAGGTGCCTGGGTGTGTGCGCCCAGGTCACTGTGGAGGGCTGTGTGAGTGGGATCAAGAACCGGAGCATCTTAAAATGAAACAGTTGCAGCAGGAGTGGTCCAGGCTTGGGCGCAATACGATAGCTGCTATTAAACTCCACTTTGAGCTTCTCTTGGCTTTGATGATTTCTTTCTTCCTCTCCAAAGTTTATCATTCTTTTCCTGACCTCAAGTCAACCTCATAAAAGCCCAATTTTTTGTTTTGGCTCAAATTAAAGTTTTCGTTGTTTTGTTGTTGTTTTCAGGATTTTGCTTGTTTTTGGTTTTTTTGTTTGTTTTTCCTTTGTCTATTTGGTCTGGGAAAACTATGAAGTGAGGCAGCCCAGCCATTCTAAAGTGTCTTGAATAGATGTGGAACTAGGAATTTTTGTTCCCTGGTATTCACCTGTCTCACAGCTTCTTCCTCTTCCACCGTGCCATTTCCTCCTAGTAAGCAGCTGGAAATGCCCTTTTTTTTTTCAGACTGTGTGCTACCAATCGCCTTCCTTGGCATCTCTCATTCCACGGCAAGCTAGTTGAGGTAAAAGGCTTCATTTCAACATCCAAGGGTGGCATCCTTGAGTAAAGTTTGTTATTCACCATTGAAGAGAATAAATGTTTAAATGCATTGTCAGAATGAAAAATTCTTTTTCATTCTGACAGTTAAAAATTGAATGCACGTTTAAGTTCCTCGGAAAAGATGTGTTATAGTAACACAAACGGTGATAGAATTGGAAAGATTATAAAGAGGCAGTTCTAGGGCCTTTTAACTTTACCGTGAGGCAAATCATTTAAATGAACTACAAATATCATTCCCTCGATTAACATACCTTAACTCCACCACTGTATTTGCATCATCTTTCCCTTAAGGTGATAATTAATAAGGCATCACTTAAAGACTATTTAATGATGCTGAGACGAAGACAAGACTTAAGTCAGCCAGCTCATTGGGACTTTTTCCAGCTCCCAACGACCACCTGGGATTCATCTTAACTCTGATTCTGTGTTTCAAATCAGCCTCTCAAAGATACTATTTGCTGTCAGCAAGTCCCCTGATTTATTTAATCCTTCCCCAAAATGTGTCCTGAAATTCTCATAATTTAACCCCTATTTGTCATTGAAGGCAGCTCCTCTGCAGTGACTAAATCACTCTCCGGCATTGTCAGGTGTTAGCAGAGGCCCTGGGGCTGTTCTGGTGGCCTGGGAAAGCAAGACCAGCCCCCTGAAATATTGCTGTTACTTTATTGTCTCAACAAATCATCAATAGATTTTTTTTTTTTTTTTTTTTTTAGTTACACCTATAATCTCCACTACTCCTCTCCAAAAGGAAGAACATCCAGGCATAGTGCAAATGGTTAAGTTACTCTCGGAGATTCAGTATATCTTTATATTTCCCATTTTAGGAAGGACTTTACTAATTCCAACATTACTATTCCAATGCGTAATATGCACACATTGTGTTTCAGATTACGTAGTATGATGTGGGGAAATATGGATCCGAATAGAAGAAGGGAAAAAGAAGAAAAATAAGCAGAAAAGGGGGGAAAGGGTAATAAAAACTCTTCTCTGATTTACTTAAAAATAGATCGAGACAATCAGATCCGATGTGGTCTCGTTTCTTCTTCTAATGTGTAAATCCTGATGGATTAAAAAAAACACCACGGTTTATAAAGCAGAAGTCCCATGACAAGAGAGGTGGCATTTTTATGCTTCCCTAAAATAGCAGGAAGAATGCACTACAATCAGTAATAAAAATCATCGGAGGGGGGCTTCCCTGGTGGCGCAGCGGTTGAGAGTCCGCCTGCCGATGCAGGGGACACGGGTTCGTGCCCCGGTCCGGGAGGATCCCACATGACGCGGAGCGGCTTCATCGGAGGGAATAGATTTGGAAGAGCTTGTGTGGTATCACATCATCATCCTTAAAGTTCACGCCTCCAACTCATAATCTCAACCTTCCTCAATCTGCAGGTGATCTGGAAGGCATGGGATTGAAATCACTGAAGGGCAGCCCACTTTTTTATTAAGCTTTCTATGTTGAAGTACTTGTAGATTCTCACGCAGTTGTGAGAAATGATAGAGATCCCATGCACGCTTTACCCAGTTTTTCCTAATCTTGCAAAATTATAGTGCAATGTCCCAATCATGATGCTGACATCAATACAGTCAAGACACAGGACTTTTCCATCACCAGGATCCCTCTTGTTGCCCTTTTATAGCCACGCCCACTTTCCCTCCACCCTCTCAGGCTCCTTAACCTGTAGTCACCACTAACCTTTTCCTTTTTCTATAATTTTGCCATTTAAAAATGTTACATAAATGGAACCAGACTGTGTACAACAATTTGGGGTTGGCTTTTCTACCCAGAGATTCATTTGCATTGTTGAGCTTATCAATAATTTATTCCTTTTCATTGCTGAGTAGTATTCCAGGGTATGGATGTACTATAATTAACAGTACATGCTTAACTGTTAACAAAATGGTGAACAGTTTGTGTGTCCTTTGAAGGACATCTGAGTTGTGCCCAGTTTGGAGCTATTGTGAATAAGGCTGCTATAAACATTCATGCACAGGTTTCTGTGTGAACTTAAGTCTTCACTGAGCTGGGATAAATTCTCTGGAGTGCAGCCGCTGAGTCATACGATAGTTACACGTTTACTTCTTAAGAAATTGCCAAACTGTCTTCCAGACTGGCTGTCCAATTTTTCTCCCCACCAGCAGTATACGAGTGATCCATTTTTTCTGCATCCTCATTAGCATGTGGTGTTGTCATGGTTTATTTTTAGCCAAATCCAGAAATCCAGTTTAGGACAAAAACTGCTAGCAAGGCTTCCAAATTTAACATATTTTGGTATTTTTAACACTACAGAGCGATTAAATATGTATATAATTTATATATATATATATATAAACATTAGCTTGCTTTGGTTTAAACTCTACAACTTAAAAGCTCTGCACTTTAGACAAATTACTTAACATCTCTGAACCTCAATTTCCTGATATGTAAAAACTACTCCTTCCAGGTAAAGAACTGTATTAAAGTAATAATGTGTATATAGAGCATAGGATAAAATAAGTGCTCAATGAATGCTAATTCCTTTCCTCTACATCACTCCGTTTGATCCTCATATATTCTAACCTACATGCTTCCTCTCAATCCGTTCCCAGAACCACTTAGAACCACTGCTTCTGTTCAGTTTTATAGCTCTGTCTCACCTCAATTCAGACGAATATGAAAATAGTTTAAAACTCAGTTAAGATGATGGAACAGAAACGGCATGATACTGCTTTCAGGAAACAAGTTCAAACCCAGATCAACCGCCTACTGACTGTGTGAACTTGGGCCATTATTTCACATCTTCAGTCAACACCACTGATGGTTCATCTCTTCATCTTTAGAATGGACAGAATCAGACCTGCTTCACCTGCCCTCCAGAGGTGCTGAGTTCAAATGAAAGAATTATGTGAAAGCAACTTGTAAACAGTGAAGAGCTACACAACTACATGGCTAGCAGAATAAGGCAAGTTATAGAAAACAAAGTCCAGGGCACCAAAGGGTCTCATTCATTCTGCCATAGAATGTCAAGGTAGAAAAATGGCAGCAACCACAATGACTTCTGAGTCTAGGATGGTGATGCCCCAGAGAATGGGGTGCAAGAAGACCAGAGTACAAATTCTCTTTTGTTTTTATATAAACAATTAGAAATGAGTTCACCAACACCCTTACTTGATCTTCATCAACAGTTGCCCCAGGCACCCAGGGGTGGGGGAGATCTGAAGGGCAGAGGGGCTAACAGTGCCCCCAACTGTAATAGGGAAGAACAAATCTGACTCCATACTGGATCTGTTTCTTTTACTTTAACCTTTGTATTCTGTTGCTTTTGCTACAAGTTAATCACAAAAGAATGTTGCCTGTTGCCTGAAATACACAGGATAGCCCATTCTCAAGGCTCTGACCTTTAAAGGTATAACATTTTCCTATTCATATAGAGATAAAAAGTTGCAGAACAGAGAATAGCATTTGTCTTGTTGGAGGTTTATTGAAACATTGTGACCAGACCTAACTGGACAGCTGCATGAACAAAGGATTCCAGGCACCAAGAAGTCTGCAACAACCAGCCACACCCCTCTTCCCTCTGAGTAAAAGAAGCCTGAAATCTAACTTGGGGTAAGATGGCTCTTTGGGACACTAGTCCACCATCTTCTTGGGCTGCTGGCTTTCCAAATAAAGTCACTATTCTTTGCCCCAACACCTCGTCTCTTGATTTATCGGCCTGTTGTGCAGTAAGCAATATTAGCTTGGACTCAGTAACACCCCCACGAGCTCACAGAGATGAGCTTGACTGAGATGTGTTATGGTTTATCTGGCTCAGTTAGGTGGAAGCAGATTATACAATCCAGTTGCAATTAAACTAACCTTCACCAAATGGACAAAGGGCTTTAAAAGATTCCTGTAAAGAACCTTATCTTGAAGATAATTGAAAGAATACAGGCAGAAACCGTCAAAAAGAAAATGACAGAATTGATACTGCTCCTGCTCCACGTTAAGCACTTTAGTCCTAAAGCCATGAAACAAGGCAGAAACACAGACAACATGAATCCAACAGTAAGTCAAGTAAAGTATTTTTAAGTGACCGAGGCTAGTTAAAGTGTGGATTTGCATCCACACCTGATAAGGCTGAATCTCACCTTTAAATATGTAAACCTATTATTTAACTTTTCTTTATCTTGCCCTTTTGTATTTTCGCTTTTGCATAGGGATATAATGTACATAATATATCAGTAAAGTAGTGCAGATATATAATTTGCCAATAAATATACTTTAAATGTTTTACTCTTGGGGTGCAAAATTAAAACAATGAGACCATTGACCTAGTGTATCCTATTTCTTTCAGATGTCATTTCTCCTAGTTTAGACCTTTGTGTTAGACACCAACAGACCACCACACATGGCCAAGATGGCATGCAGGTAGATTTCCTCTGCCAGTTTAGCAGGTTGCTCTCACTAAGACCACCTCCCCATACCTTTCTAGAGCCTCTAAAGACAGACAGAAGACTCTTCCTTCACTCTGTCAACCTTGAGGTCTGGAAGTCAATCTCCTCATACAAATCTCTATGAAGTCCATGGGCTGTCAACATCCCCACATTCCTCAGCTTTCAGGAATGTACCTGGCATGGCAGTCTTTAACATTGTACAGCTATGCCAAAGAGAAGAGCTAGTGTTTATTAAGCACTTACTGTATGCCAGACCCTCAATTAAGAGCCTCATGTGAATCATCTCACCACATGTTCATCATGACATTGTGATAGACGATTATTATCCACCTTGTACAGAAGTGTAACTGAAGCTAAGGATGGTTAAGTAATTTTCCCAAGATCACATGCTGATAGCTGCTATAGTCAAGATTCAAAATTGTGCCTCCGACTCCAGAGATTTGCTCTTAATCACTGTGTTATGCTACTCTCCATGCGTAATAATAGCTTTATTCGTATGTACTAAGATTTCTTTACAAGGTACTCAAAATTAATTTCTCAAATTTGTCTCATTCCAAATGTGATGTTGCTTCATCTTGGGATCAAATATTTACCAGAGCACATCACTGATCTTGTAATAAACAAAATAAATTACAATTATATTTACAGGAATTATTCTTACAAACAGATTTTTTTAAATTTATCTTACCAATCCTTGAAAAAAAACTGCTGTAAATTATTTCTAACATGAAGCAGGGTATAAACAATAATACAATAAAATGTATCTGGTTTACTATTTGTTCAGATGTATCTGAGGTTATAATTTAAAACTCCTAGCATCCAAGGCAATGAGAAAAATTCAGTGTGTGATCTAGTTATTTCCTCATATTCAGATGTTCTTGCCTGTGTACACTGAGGACACTTGAGTTCTCTTCTCAGATGTCCTCATTACAAATACCTAGGTTGTGATTTTAAAAGCACTATGATTTACAAAGCACAGCCCACAACAAGTGGACTCAAATGCCACTTTTTTGACATAGCTATTTTAACCTTGATGAACCATCATATTTATCCTTATGAACACTTCATTAAATATCACTGTATCTGAAAAAGGAAAAATTCAGCTTTCAAAGAAAAAGCACTTCAACAGCCCACATATAATTCATATTTGTAATAAAGCAAAAATAGCCACTTGATTAGATTACGTAATTTTATTGCTAACATCATCTTGACTTGACTAGCACAAGATTCAGAGAACTTAACAATGTTTGGAGAAGCAGAAAGAATTACTAGGAATGTAAGGAGGCAGTTTCTCACTTTATTTATCCCAGATTAATAACAGTTAAAGTTGCCTGGTTTCTTCCTGAAAAAGTTTTTTCACCGTTTTCTCCACAAGTTGGAGTTTATGGAAATCTTCTCATGGACATACTTTATTACTCCAGTTTAACACCAATTTGAAAAAAAAATCACTGCTTTTTGACACCGGTTATGACAAAATGCATTCATTTAGAAAGAACAGTGGTATAGTAGGTTAAAGGTCCTTATATTTTAACCCAATATGAAAAGTCAAGGTAGCTAGTATTTTCTATATACAAGAATTTGTATATATTTCCTTGAAGGGTCTTCTTCACGCAGTGAAAAATCTATTTTAAAAATCACTGAATTGAAACAAACAAACTCAATCTATTTGGTTTTGCAGATCCAACCCATGCCCCTCCTGTTATACACAAAGAGCCAGATGCTGCCTAAGGAAACTTTCTTTTTTAGATTTTATGTTTCTGCATTCCTCCTGTGTCATATTTTGCATCCCTCTTTAAGCCGTCATTTCATAACTGTCATGAGAAAAAGCATTCACTCATTTTCTCTGATTTTACATCTTCACAGAATTTTTTTTAGATGGACCACAGCAATCTTATAGGAAAACTCCATTTTCTGGTAGGTTCTACAAAGGGTAGAATCTGAATGTCCAGTGCACTGTCTGTTTGTCACCCAGCACAAGTAGGGACTCCTATTACCTACAAAGGTATTAGGAAAGTGCTCCCAGCTGAAAGTATTTATCCAATTCCAATTGTCGTTTGAAAGTCTAAAATACTAAGGGTGGTACTGTTCCAGGAGCTACTGTTTAAAACAATGCAATGCCTGTTTAGAGGGAAAAAATCAGTACTTGAAAATCTGAGTTGGTTTAAAAAATAATAACTATGCATCCAAAAAAGAATTCCTAGAGAAACATTTATCTGCCAGGCACATGTTTTTAATTTTAATATCATTAGCTTACTGAAATAAATATGTAGAGTCTAATAATTGTTTTCTATATTTTGATATTTTTACATTATTCTATTATAGTGAGTTTGCAAAGAAGCTAATGAATAACAATGAAGGAAAAATATGTATCTGTCAGGACAAAGTTGCTGTGGTTTGTAGGCATTGCAAAATGCTGTGTTGAAAAAATATCTGTTAAAAAGTAATTGAAAACTGCTCTGATTTAAAAAGAAATGAATGTATAGCCCTATACGGTAATGTCAGATAAAAAGTAATCGTGTTCCCCGTACAGTTGTGTTTGTTGGCATTTATATAAGCATAATAATGCTTTCAGGGTATTTTCATAGTTGTTCACTTAACATGGGATTAACATCAAAACCTTTATAATTATTTGAGATCACGAATTTGAAAGTGGTGTGGTAAAACATGTTAATGGTTAAAACACTCCAGCAGTTTTAATACCAAACAGATTAACACACATGAAAGTAATATAATTTGTGCACTGAATAATATGTCAAGCCAATTCTTTTGGTGAAGAGAGAATTCTTTCCAGCTACTGCTTTGTATTTCTTATAGACATACTAAAGCAATCAGCTAGAAAACTGCATGAGAGATACACATAGGTGTGCATGACTCACGGACTTGAAATATTATTCTGTGTCTTTGTCATCGCACAATTTCATGAAACCATCATTTCTGAAGTTTGCTTTAAATAAAATTGAGAGCCAAAACATGACAATCTAGAAGAACGAAGGTGGGATTATAAAAAAAAAAAATCCTAAAAGAGATTGCTAATTGGCAAGAACGGCTATGGATTTCTTTTATAACCACCAGCAAAGAAATGTAGATCCTTAATGCATAAGAAGCATATTTTAATATGCACCCCAGAGTCTCATAAAAATATTCCTTTGCCTCAACTTTCCCATCTGGACAGGAGAGGAAAATGGGTAGTCATTTAGAAAATAATATGAAACTGTGGATTAATTACCCGTTTTGCCCATCTTTCTTGAATTCGTATGAAAATGGACCTCACATTTCAGACCTAATTATATTATAATCCTTGTTGCACTCAGCTACACTGGTCAGGGTGGGGTGGGAAATCTTGGAAACTATACTGAACGTGACAAATGCAGGTGCCTCCCCCCAGACACAGAGACTGTGTATTAAAAGCCGGTATCTGTATAACTTCACCTCCGCCTGAAGGGGCGGGGGTCGAGGAGTTAAATCATGTCGTTTCCACATATACAAAAAAATCCATAAAAAGAGATTTATTATCATATTTTCTTTGTGAAAAGTAGTATTTGTTTTTGACTTTAAAAATGCTCCTCGGTATAAAGCAAATATTACAATTTTGTGAAACAGCAGCCAAGATATAATTATCTGTGAAATACAAGGCTTAGGACCTGGTTCGAGTTAACTACTGTTCTGCTGAGACCAACTAGGCTAGCCCGCAGTGGCCGAAGGAGCAGGTTCAAGGAGGACTGGGCGGCCGCGGGAGCCGGGCCAGACGCCTTGGAGCTTTATCCTCCTGCAACCAAGTTAAAGTTACTTTGCACAAAAAGTCAAATAAGAATAAGCAGCCATGGAAAACGGCACGGAGCCGGCTAGCAGGTTTAACAGCGAGAGAGCGGGAAATCCAGGAACCGCCTGGAAGTACTGGAGGAAAAAGGGATGGGATGAACGAGAGGGGAACGGAAGAGGGGAGAAAGGAAGCTGGGCAAGGGCACACCCTGGACTCCACGTGCGCGCTGCACGGTGCGTTACCACTAGGTGCGCCCCAGCCGCTCGGCCGGGAAGGAGAAGCCCTTCAACTCGGCTCCGCGCGCCTCCGCACCGGTTGCAGGAAAAGCCCCCGGCCCGGCCCCCTACCCGCCTCCTCTCCGCCCCCCCCCGCCCCTCCCCGCGCCGGCTCCGCGGGTCTTTCCTCCGCCGCCCGGTGCGGAGAGAAAGCGGGCGGCGGCAGATTTGCCCCGGTGGCACCGAAGCCACAAGCCTGCCCGTAATTGCAAAGCAAACAAGGCTGAAATATTGGATTGGTCTCAATCGTGACAAGATCTACGCTTTTGCCGCCAATTTGTTTGTGCAGCTCTATTTAAAGGCCCTTGATTGAGGAAATGTTGAAAATAGCGGGGAGGGTTCTCTAATGAGACCTCGGGAGGGAAGCTGGGGGGGGGGAGGGGCGCCGTTAACCCCTTCCTGCCCGCCTCGGGCGAAAAGCCCCGGAGCCGAGCGGGGTTAGACTGGGGAGCAGAGGTCCGCCCCGTCCCGCCCCGCGCTGTGACCTCCCGCCCGCCGCGGCCTAAACTCCGCCCGCGCTCGCATCTCCCCCCCGCGCCCGCGGCCCGCGCGGTTGGGGCCCCGAGGCCCGGTGGCGCCCTCCGGCGCGACCCGGCTCTGGTTGTCGGGCTGGAGGTCGCGGCGTCTGGAAGTCAAGGCGAGACACGCAAGAGGAAGGAAGAGAAAACACACACATTTACTGCGCGCAGCCTGTGCGTCCGGCGTCCATCCCCGCGCGCGCCTTGATCTCATTCATCTTTCATGCGCATCCTCGCGGCCGGCGTAGCTACCCCATTGCTCAGATGCGGAAACCAAGGCTTAGAGAGACCAGTCCGCGGCGTCCGCCCGGCCAGGTCTTGCTCCACAGCTCAGGAGGCGGAGGGGCCAGGGGAGACCAGGTCGGGCTGGGTCCCCGCTCTCCATCCCACGCCGGCGATGCGGAGCCCTCGGACGCGCGGTCCAGCCGAGGAGCGTTCCCCTGCTTCTCTCGAGGGCTTGGAGATGAAGGTCTGTGCCCTTCGGGACGACGTCCGCCTCCACCGCTAGCTTTGGTCGCTTTCAAAACAAAGAAAATTGCAATCCGATTGCAACTGGGATACGCAGAATTCACCAGATTTCTCTGTCATCCTTTATACAAGTTGTTTAAGCACCTACTGGGTACAGTGCCTCGATTGGGCTCTCAGGGAACCCACAGTCACAGGAGGGGAAAGATGTGTGCCCAGAGATCTACCGGAGAGCAGATGGGGGTTGGGGGGGGAGGGCATCAGAACGGAGTTCAGAAGAAGGGATACCTGATTTGCGGGAGCAGAGAGAAGGAAAGCCATACCTGGAAAGGCTTCCTGGAGGAGGTGGCATTTACTCTGGGCCTAGAAGAAACCAAGAAGTGTGGATTCTTTAACATGGGTTGTTTGCTAGCTCCGCTGGCAAGTCAAGGGGTGCCAGGCACACAGCTGAGGACAATGTAGGGGTCACACTTTCGTCACCTGCTGATCCCCCAGCTGCTCCTCTGACTTGGAGAACTTGAGTCGATCGAGTCCTGAGCAGTAAGTTCCAGTCTCTCTTAGGACTGAAAACCTAGGGCTTGCAGATGACACCAGCGGCTAGACTTTGACCTTTCAGGAGCCCTGGACTTGGGCCAAAAGGGACTGTTAAGGGCAGGCAGGGGCAGGAAAATGGCACTGGGGCACTCTCCCCAGGGCTTTTATTAGAGCTACACGTTCCCAGGCTTTTCCCAGAGGGATGTGGTCAGAGATGTACCTTGGCCAATCAGAAGTTTGTCTTTCTGGAGTCACCACCAAAGGTAGACTGGGCAAATGGAGGCCCCGTTGGGGGGGGGGGGGGGGGGGGGGGCCTTACCGGGGGGGGGGGGGGCGGAGGGGGCAGGGAGAACTGGCTTCGTTGGTACTTCCCCAAGAATGATCTGTGCCTTCTGTCAGCACAACAAAAAAAGCATCAGTCATCCGCGTCTAGTGGAGTCTCTCAATGTGTTTTGAATGGAATTCTGCTTTTTCTGTATGCAACCAATTCCTTCGTTTGAAGTTGGATGCTTTGCAATAAGAATGCAATTCCATTTTTTGTTCCTCGAGGTTTTGGCCTGTGTTAACTTAAGTGGGCACTCACACAAGTATTAAAAAGAAATCCATTCTCTCCTGGAAAATGAAACAAAGTCTCGCCTCTCCAATCACACTGCAGATAAATAATCTGTAACAACAAATTCGCCTCCTGGTGCTGCGCATTTCCAGCAAGCATCCTGCCTTCTCTGTTTATGTTATAACTTTTCTGCCTGCAATTATTTTTATTTTAATTTTCTGTCACTTTAACAGAATCCAGAGCCTTTTCCTTTAATGTTTTGTACACAACATGTTCATTTGGATAAGATGTCCTTTCCTATCCTCTTTTAGCTTGCCTTTCCTTGTGTAGCATTCTGTATCAGGAGTTTCTAATATCTCTCTCTCTCTCTTTTAAGAACTTGTCCCTGTCTTGCTTTATTTGTTTGTGTGAAATATAGTTTGAAAGGAGATCAGAGAGAGCAGGAGGGGTTTGTAATAAGAGAATGACCGAATGACCCAAAGGCTGATTATCTGTCATTAACTGGAGACTCGGTGTACCCAAATTACCAGGGAAACCTCAGTCTGCCGGATCCAGAAAGGCAAACATGGAATGCAGGGCTGAACAGGCTCGTGGCGTTGCAAACGAAGACACTTTGCCAACACATTTTCTTAAGGAGGTTTCCTTCAAAACTCAGCTCAGCTTCACTGGACAAATGTTTTAGATTCTGACAGGTTGTACACAGGTTAAAAAAAAAATCTCTGCTAAAAGACTACCTTCAGCGTTTCTGGAACGAACTTCCCTGTGTTGTTTCGTTAGGAGCAAAATTGCAGTTAATTGTCTAAGCTCCAGAGAATATTGAGAAGTCAAGCCAAGCTGCTTTTGATCTGCTGAA
>NW_006783917.1:844736-850811 GCF_000442215.2 Lipotes vexillifer
GCTGAACCCAAGCCTTGTAAACATCGAGGTTTGCCATTAATATCGACAATAAAACGGTTTCTTTTTGTTAACCTGAAACCTAGCCATCATGGCGAGCCCTCGTCTAGAAGCAAAGGCCCCGGAAGAAACTAGCAAGGGTTTGGAAGCAACTGCCAGGGCTAGAGAAATCTATCTCTGTGAATTTGCAAAGGAGGCTTCAGAACAGGAATGCGAGCCACACTGCAGTTAGAACTGGGAAGGCACCGGGGCTTCCAGACACAAACAAACCCTTCAGTCACTTGAGTGGTTTGTCCAAAGCCCTGCACTTTAAGCTGCCATTTGCTTTCATATTTTATTCTAAACCACAGACTGTATTGCAGACTAGTTGAAGTCTATTCCTTACCATTTCCTTAGAGCGTGTATGCAAAATTACAGTTACCTCCTTTTCTGCATGTTGAATGCTTTCCTCCCGGCTTGGAAGAAAATATTGCTTGTGTGTGTAGGTGATTTGATTGAAACAAGAATGTGAGTGAGTAGTTGACATAAATCCTGTGAGGTGTATTTTCTTACACCACTTCTGCTCTAAACTCCATCTATATTTTACTACAAAGTGGCAAAGATCAGATTTATCATACCTCTTAGGACCACCATAATTACATTAGTAACACTTCCCATGTATATGTACATCATGCTGCCCAGAGTGAGGCCCCTTCATGTGCATTATCTTTTGTTCCCTTCAGTCTGAGTAAGGATTTTAGCTTTACGGACACACGTGGATACCTGGCAAAGGTTCCCCCTTATCAATAAAGACCCTCCAGAGCAGCAGCACATTTGCCAGTTAATATGAAGATCTAGTCATTGATTATTTGGAGAAAATGCAAATTCCCACCACCCATCATACTGGACATTAAGATGTTTCTTGTACAGTGTGCACCTTCATTATTGTACACAATGTTATATGTCAGTCATATTTCAATTTTTAAAAATATTTTTCTAAAGGACTTTATTTAAGGATGAGCCAGTGTCTTATTCACCACTTTCAGGTTCTATGACACCAAAAACCCTATAAATCCAAACATTGCTGGAAGGCAAATTAGAAGCAAGGGAAGGAGAGAAAGGGGAGGGAGGTAGAGAGGGAAAGGAAGGTAGAAATGGAGGAGAGAAGACAGAAAGGGGGGGGGCTAAATGTGGGGGGGGGAGTGTTACAAGCACCCAGCAAGTTCCAATTTTCTCCACTGACTTAACTGTTTCCTGATCAACACGGAGCAATCAGCCCCTCCAGAGTCATCACTGCAACTGGATCAGCCCCTCCCCACCCTGTCGCCACAGATCTGTTCGGATGGGAAAGAGGAGGGACAAGGGCTCACTCACCAAATACCCCAGGCCCACCCCAAAATCCAACAAGAAAATGCTCACAAGAAATGAAACCTCCGAAGAGCCAAGGGCAGCTCTTCCTGCCCTTCGTCTCTGAAACAGACGTGAGTCCGATCAAACTTGATTCTGCTTTGTAGGTGTGTACTTTGAGCACCACCACGTTTCTGGGGCCACTGTCACTCGCCAAAAGGTACACAAGAAAG
This sequence comes from Lipotes vexillifer, assembly GCF_000442215.2. Lineage (NCBI taxonomy): Eukaryota > Metazoa > Chordata > Mammalia > Artiodactyla > Lipotidae > Lipotes > Lipotes vexillifer. Next base: position 846,293 of record NW_006783917.1, read on the forward strand.
GGAGGGACTACAAAACCCCAGTTAGGGGAGACTCTTGCTGCCACTCAGACAATATGTCTGGTTCTAGATTGTCCTAGAGGTTCTGGGGCTAAGTGGCCAGCAGGTACAATGACTCAACCCCACCCTCTGACAGACAGAAATGCAGAGCAATTAGGGTGTCACAAGAAGCACATCCTTGGAGCAGGTGAGGCTGGGGTGACATCTTCAAGAACACACTGCTTTTGCTGCCACTTTCTGGGTTTGATGTTCTTTCTGGGCCTCTTAGCACGTTCTGGAGTTCACCTCACAGAAGAGCATTATAGATATTTAAAGGAATGCCCAGAGTCACTTCCACTACGTTGGTTAAGAAAATAAGGGAAAACGAGATTTGAAAGACGCTGAAGGGAATTGAGCCATAATTCCCGTAAACATAAAATGTGTGTTTATGGCCCTCTGGCCTGGTTATTTTCAGGTCCAGTTTATTTTGAGTTCTCATGAGCAAAACACAAGATACAAACTGCCCTCGCCTTTGAAATAATAAATACCTCGAAAAGATCTGTATTTTCCCTAAAAACAGACTGAAGTTTTTAAGAAAATATTTAGTTTAAGCCAGATTTATTTTAAAAGTAATATCTCACAAGACCAGAACGTTTGCAAGGGAGTGTGCAGCCATTCCCGTGCCCTTTGACTCCATTTCAGGGGAAGGGGTAGGAGTGAGGGAAAAGAGACAGGAGACACGGGCCCAGAATAAATGTTGGACCCCAGTTCTGTCTGCTTAGCTGAAGAAGGCAGATGTAATGTGCAGCACAGTGGGTACACCATCAGCTACAAGGATCGCAAACATCATCCCCAGCCCCACTCCTGTGAAGCAGCCTCCCTGCCTAGGTAAGACTGGTTGCAGCTCAGCTCAGGGCCTCAGAAAAGGGGAAGATGTTAGCATGCCCTCACCCTTGCAGGATTCCTCCTGCAGGCACCCCAGGCGGCCCCCAGCCCGCATCTTCTCAGCTGCTCAGTGGTCCTCAGCCTGCATCGTCTCTCCTCCCCCAGAGTACGCGGAATGCGTGCCCTTTGGGGAGCAGCACACCAGAGGCCACACTAGTACAGACCAGGGTGGGATCCCTGGGTTGATAACTAAGCCAGGAACTTCCCCCTCCTCCTTTACATTTCCCACTGTCCCCTCCATCACCACCACTACCACCAGCTCCATCAGTAGCCCCTCAGAAGGCACAGGCCACCTAAACTGGGGGCAAACCTGAGACAGCATCTTTGCCTCACAGCTTTCCAAAGCCGCAGACTAATCCAGCATCCCACTAGACCCGGAGGAAAATGTCCCAAAGACAGCACTAACAGAAAAAAGTGGACTCGGTTGTGCATTCAGAGTGGAATTCAGCCAGTTAGGGACCCTAGAATTCTCCCATTTGTCCCCTGCCTCCAAGCCCCCTTTCTAGGGCTGTAGCCTCTGCATTTTGGCCTTCAGAGATTCATGAAGCCCTAGACCCTCGGATCACATTAATTAACTGATAATGACACTGTCAATGAGAACGGATGTTCAGATTAGCATCTTTTATGACATTTTTCTGTCCCATGTTGTCCATCTCTTCTATCACTTGCCAGCCTCTCTGGGACCATGAAGGGGTTCGTCCATTTTTTGTTTCAATGAAAAGAGCATGGGAAAGGCTGAAAGTGGCAAGTTCTGATGCTTTTCCCATGGAGGCCCCTCACCTCTGGTGGACACTGCATCCCAGTCCCCTGCTCAGCCCTCTGTCTGGCCTCTTCTTCCTCCCTTCAATTCCCCAAACTCCCCCTGGCCTGAAAGAAGCTTGCATCTACTTTCCCTGCATTTTTATCCGTTTCCAGCCAGGGTGCAATCATCTTACTTTGTCTACCTGCTCCCAAGGCCTAGATGTGTTTTTATAAACAGACTTTTTAAAAATGTATCAAATGTCAGAGGATTGAACTACCAGTATTTACACATTTAGGGTTGGCCTCCCCCGGTGAAAATTTAAACAGAACCCTGACCACACTACCTATATTCTTTTCTTGAAGAACAAGGTCTTTAAAAGACTCTCCTTGTGCTCAAAACTGCAGACCTACCCAAGGTGGGGGTTCGAAGCTATAGGTGGCTATTTTGTTCTGAGTCCAAAGGGCACTTACCAACCAGTCGGGTTTCAGCTACTCCCCACCTCCTGTCCTCTGCCTTAACACCTCTGCTGGGGGCATCCAGGGAAACTGACCCCTTGCTGAAGGGACTGAATGGGCCGTCATGAGGACTTCCAGACTGGATTTCTACGACCCTCCCTGGGTTCCTTTCCCTCTCCTGCAGCCCGGCCACCTAAAACCTAAAACATGTTTCCCAAAGCTGTTGCCCAGGGCTCTGGGGTTAGTGGCTGGCGGCTGCCCCAATCCCTGGCAGCTCAGGAGTTGGGTACCCCCCAACCCCACCCTCTATTCGTGCTGACCTGGCCTTCCATCCCCAACCGTGTACCCCGCAAAACGCACGCAGCAGGCAAGAAAAGGACTGTGCTCGCTGAGTCCTTTGAATGGGACTCCCTTTGCGGCCTGGGGCCTGACTCCGCCTGCCTGCCAGAGACGACGCCCAAGGTAGTGTAGTTGGTCTCCACTGGGCGACCCTCGCCAGGCCCAGCGGCAAGTCCCAGGCTCAGCGCGGGCTCCTGCACACTCCGCGTGGGCTCCCTCTAATTTACGGGCCGCGGGCTCCTGTAGACACCCTTTTCCACACCGACCCTTTGGGCGGAATCCTCAGCTACACATCAGCCTCCCCTTGCGGCTCCCGGCCAAGTCCCGGGGATCATTTCAGTTCCTGCCACCGTCCAACACCACCACCCCCAGCCTCCTGCGAGCTTTCTGGAGACACTCACGCCGCTCAGGGCACCGCGGCCCGGTACCCTGCGGCTGGGTGACTTACAAGTAGAGATCCATTTTCGGTTATAATGCGTTCAAGATCACCAAGGCCAGCAGTCTAAACATCCACGAGCCGTCCTCCCGGCCTGCCTCTTAAACTGGTGTTTAATGGTTCCCCTCCGATAACTAAACCTGCTTTCCACAGATGCCCGCTTTTATGGGAGAGGCAGGGATGCCGAGAAGTACTTACATGTTTGTTCATAAAAACTGGAAAATAAGCTCAGAACACGCTGTAAAAGATATTCAGTTACTTACCAGACAGGCTAGTTAAACCAGGGGAACACCGATACCGGCCACACAACAAATTCGGGGAATCGAGGTGTCTGCGCTTTGAAATAGCTCAAGGTCTTCCTTCGCTGGGGCCGGTGTCCCTGAAGAACATGGAAGTAAGAGTATTTATAATCGGCTTGGCCGTCGGTCCCGGGGTCTCCACCATGATCTCCAAAAGCAGCCACAATAACATGAGCTACCCAAGACGGCCCTGGCCTGGGTAACGTGATGGTGGGTAAGTCCAGCGACGCTGAGGCGGGCGTTTCCAGACCGTGCCCAGGTCAAAGCCGCAGCCGTGCCCCGCCGCGCCCCGCGCCCCGGGCCCCGGGCCCCGTGCCCGCCTGGGCTGGAGACGCGCCTCCGTGGGGACCGCCCGCCGCCTCTGCTCCCGGCCCCGCACGGAACTGCGCCAGTTGCCTTCTGGTTTTCTTGCCTCGGTTACCTACAAAACACTTCGAAAAGCAATATCTGCTTCCTTTTTTCTTTTTTCTTTTTTTTTAACCAGAAAAGAAAGCGGAGTGATACCGTACCTGGTTTAAGATTCTTCGATATTTGAGACTTGGGGGGGAAATATTTTAATAGTGAAGCATCTGTTAAACACTTGCATTAACCTCCGGCTGATAAAAAAGTTTTTTTAACCCTCCCCCCCTCGTTTTAATTATCTTCTGGTTATGAAGGGGCAGCCAATCCTGGATGAGGACCTCGGCAATTAGCAAGGAGAACATCAAAAAGTTTTATTGCAGAGAGCGTGAGGCGCCGCCCCCGCCGCCCCGGGATTGGCGTGAGGAGCCTCTGACGACATATATTAACCCGAGCGGCCCTAAAGATGTAGCTGTACATGGAGATCTTGCTGGGAAAATCCTCTTGCTCCCCTCACGGTGTCCAGTCCCGGAGAACCGCCGCCGCCGCCGCCCGGGAGCTCCCAAGGCCGCCGCGCAGACCCCTCCGAGCCGCAGCCGCCGCCTTCGCGCTCCAGGGCGCCTTCAGGGCCCAGATCCTTCCCCCCGAAAGAAGGAGAGGATCTGAGAAAATGGATGCACTGAGACCTCTCTGAAAACCCTCCGAGGGAGCCCGAGAGGAGCGCGGGACACGTTACTCGCAGCTAAAATCACATTCAAGGACCAAAACAACAACAACCAAAAATTTCATTAAAACAATAAGCGCCCAAGAACCCAGATCAGGCTGGTGGGGGGAGGGGAAAGGGCGGGAAGGGGAGGGTCGCATGGAGGTAGCTTCACAGTGAGCAGTCGACCCCGCCGGCTCCTCCAGCCGCGGCTTGGACTCGCCCCGGGACTCCGAGTAGCAGCGGCGCCGGGCGCGCGGCCGGGGCGCGGAGCCCGGCGACTTC
>NW_006783917.1:851225-854527 GCF_000442215.2 Lipotes vexillifer
CGCCGCCGCCGCCGCCGCCGCCGCCGCCGCCGCCGCCGCCGCCGCCGCCGCCGCCGCCGCCGCCGCCGCCGCCGCCGCCGCCGCCGCCGCCGCCGCCGCCGCCGATGAGGGCTATCCGTTCGCCGCCGCCGCCGCCGCCGCCGCCGCCGCCGCCGCCAGCCGCTGCAGCCACGAGGAGAACCCCTACTTCCATGGCTGGCTCATCGGCCACCCCGAGATGTCGCCCCCCGACTACAGCATGGCCCTGTCCTACAGCCCCGAGTACGCCAGCGGCGCCGCCGGCCTGGACCACTCCCATTACGGGGGGGTGCCGCCGGGCGCCGGGCCCCCGGGCCTGGGGGGGCCGCGCCCGGTGAAGCGCCGGGGCACCGCCAACCGCAAGGAGCGGCGCAGGACTCAGAGCATCAACAGCGCCTTCGCTGAACTGCGCGAGTGCATCCCCAACGTGCCCGCCGACACCAAACTCTCCAAGATCAAGACGCTGCGCCTGGCCACCAGCTACATCGCCTACCTCATGGACCTGCTGGCCAAGGACGACCAGAACGGCGAGGCGGAGGCCTTCAAGGCGGAGATCAAGAAGACAGATGTGAAAGAAGAGAAGAGAAAGAAGGAACTGGTCAGTACCAGGGGGCAGCGGGCAGTGGGGTACGGGGGACCGGGAATTCCCGTCTCTTTAAAGTTGGGCTGAGCAATGGCACTCCGCGTTCTTTGGCTGCGTCTTGAGCCAAGGTTGCTTGCACCAGGTTCTGGTCGGGATGGTTTCCCGCAGAAGCGGAGGGGGTGGGGGAGGGTGTCAGCACGCGGAGGAGGTTAAGAGGGATGCTTCGCGCTGGTGATCTTGCCCGCGGGTTATCGCCGCTCCCCCCGGCACTCAGGGCGGGCCTCGCGGACTCAGGGTCCGGCTTGATCTCCCGATCGCACTGGCCCGGACCCCTCATTCCCTGTCCTGTAGAGCCTTCATTTGGCCTCCAATCCGATCTTGCTTTCAGATATTTCTAAAATAAGTTGCTCAGAAGCACTTGATGCCAATTATTTCACTAGTGATCGCATTTCCCCCTCTTGAGAATGAGGCAGCCACTGATCCTAAGAATTTTATGCTTGTTCTGATTTCTGTGCCGGGAAAACGTCAAGGTAAACATAAAATAAGTACTTTTAACTTCAAAATGCAGTTTCTCTTTGGCAGTGAGACTAACATGTGACTTCCCAGATGAGTATACTTCACGGTATTTCTTGTTTTGTTTGCATGAGCCTGTACATTTTAAGACAAATAGTAAATATTACCTTGGTCATTGTAATTGTTGTTAACAGTAACAGGAAATTATAACTGAAAATTAGTTTTCTCAAGCTCCTACCAGGTGCCCAGAGGGTAGTGGTGTTCAGAGCAGGGCTATTGCCACGAAGGGCCTGGAAAATTATCCCATTTGTCGAGGTTTTCTTCTTTGGGGCCTATGGCGCTTTAGTCGCTACACAGTCGAGTGATCCCGAGTAACCGGGGATTTCAGAGGCCTTGGAAGGAGAGGCACTGCCGAACCGAGCCAGAGGCCGAGCTGCATGCGGACAGGCCCAGGCCAAGGCGGGGGCACCTCACCCCATCTTCCCTAGAGCGCGGAGCTGGGGCTGCGATGACCCCCGCTCGCACCCCTACATCTGGAGTTAGAGAGAAGGCCCCCGGTTCCTCCATAAACGACATGAAAACGGGTGGTTGTTTATAAACCTGCCGATCGGGAGTTGAGCGCGGCCAGCGTCTGGAGGCCCGGGCGGGAGCTAGGGCAGCGGCCAGCCTCCGTAGCTCTTCTGCCGGGGCTGGGACTTGAAAGCATCCCACACGTCATCCCTGGCTGGCTCTCTTACTCTCTCCTCTGGCCGGGAAAAGCGCGGGGGTGGCGTGGAACCGGGTCTCCTCTCTGATTCTCTCTTTCTCTTTTTCTCCCCCTCGCCTCCCCTCTGCCCAGAACGAAATCTTGAAAAGCACAGTAAGCAGCAACGACAAGAAAACCAAAGGCCGGACGGGCTGGCCGCAGCACGTCTGGGCCCTAGAGCTCAAGCAGTGAGAAGGAGGAGGGAGAGGATGGAGGAGGAGGGGAGTGAGAGCCGGGCCCAGGAGCCGGATGCAGACCCAGGACTCAGGGCAAGCTCCCCGCGCTCCGCTCTGAGGACTTCCTGCATTTGGATCATCCGGTTTATTTATGTGCAATGTGCCTCCCTCTCTTTTCCCCCCTTCGAGGCATCCGCTCCCCACCTTCCCCTCCAAAAACAAAGTGGATATTTGAAGAAAAGCATTCCATATTTTAATATGAAGAGGACACTCCCGCGTGGTAAGGGATCCCGGCGTCTCGTAGATTCTCTGTTTGTGAATGTTTCCTCCTGGCTGTGTAGACACCAGCGGTGCCCTCTCCCCAACCCCTTCCAGATAAAGACAGCGGACAATAGTGTGTATGTGAAGTATATCTTTAATACTTGGCCTTCGGATATAAATATTCCTGGGGATTATAAAGTTTTATTTCAAAGCAGAAAACGGGGCCGCTAACATTTCCGTTGGGGTCGGTATCTAGTGCTGCCGTTTCATCTGTGGTGGTTCCCTATGTGAAGATGTTTCCAACAGCTACTTGTTTTGTGCACTTCCGTCCTCTAAAACTAAGTGGAATTTAATTAATATTGAAGGTGTAAACGTTGTAAGTATTCAATAAACCACTGTGTGTTTTTTTTTTTTACAAAACCCCAATCTTTTAATGGTGGATACCTCAAAAGAGTTTTGAAAACAAAACTGTTATACTTGTTTTCATTATATTTAAAATATTCAGAAGTAAACTAAATTATCATGATTGCCTCTAACTTTGTTTGATAGAGTCAGTGGTTCGGACCAGTCATCAACGTGAGCTCCCAGCCTCGCAGGGCTGGCGAGGAGGCCCTTTAAAGAGAAGTGTTCTTGGTGAAAATCCTGCCAAAGGGCCTGGGCGCCATCGAGTCCTGCCTCCCTTCCCTCTGCCCCTGGCCCCCAGGAGAGCACTGAGTGGGCTGTGGAAGGAGGGTCTGGCCGGAGAGAGGCCTGGGTGGTTTGCTCAGAAGGTGGAAAGGTGTCCTTCTTTTCCTGAAATCAACCAGATGCCATTGGTGGTGGTGGTGGGGGCTTTTGTTTGAGGAGCCATTTTCGGTTGAAGTCGTTCTGGGGAGAAACCCACGCGTTACTGCAGCCGCAGGAATTAGTCTAGAGTTTTTAATTCAAAATATAGGGCTTTCATCCAAGAAAGGGAAGGAAAGACCAGGAGAAAGGAGCTTTTGGCTGGTCGTCTCGATGGGGGGGG
>NW_006783917.1:854555-871155 GCF_000442215.2 Lipotes vexillifer
TAGGTGGGGAGAGGGGGGACTGGTCTGAGCAGGCCGGGAGAGGGGGAGGCCCTTCGGGGGAAAAAAGTCCGTGAGTAGGTAACTGGGAATCCTACGTCAAGTAAGAAATCGCGAACGCGACCGAAGATTTAAAGGGGGAGGGAGGGGTGGAGTGGGCGCTAGATTTACAAGGAGCTATAGGGAACTCAATATTAACTGTGCAGTGTCTGAAGTCCTCCCGGCCGCAGGCCAGGCCAGCTCGGGGCTCCGTCCCCAGCTCTCAGCCGTCAGGACTCCCCCCCGACCCCTGTCAGAGGTTCGGGCTCCAGGAGCCCAGGCACATCCCGGAAGGAAGTCCCCGAGGCTTCCTTTGCCCGTGGGCTTGGCCAGAGCGGAATCTCTGCTCTAAGAGTCGGAGAAGCTGGAGTGCCGGAAAGGGCTCGGCAGGCCGGGGAGGGGGAGCAGAGGGAGGGATGGGGGGCGCGGAGGGGGGAGGAAGTAGGGCGAAACTTATTAAAAAGCGGTTTGCTTCAGGAAACGCCGCGTGTACAGATCTGGGGCTAGGGAGGCTAGCCAGAGGGTTACCACCTTGGAACCCATCCTCGGGGTGATGTTCTCACCTCGGCCTCGGGCACGGACCCTCCCCCGCCATCCCAGGGGTCCCGCTCTGGCGGGTGCCGCCTCTGAGCCCACCGCCGGCAGCCGGCGAATTCGCTAGCGCCGGGCGGGAGGCGGGCGAGCGGCGCTGCGGGGTTCTGCTGCGGGCGGCCGCCGACTGGAGGGCGCGGGGTTAGAACAACTCGGCCAAAGCGATCTGAACTTTCTCCCCTCGGGTCAGCCGGCGCTGGGCCGACATGGTGGGCGCGGGGCTGTGTTTACAGACACTTGCCTTTGTTTATAACGCTGGGGGGCGGAGGGAGGCGCGCCCTGATTTTCTGTGACTCTCGGGATCCCTGTCGGTTTGACCGAGGGGGTCCCTCCCTCTCCCGCCTCCAGCCGCCGTTTACTTTAATCCGTTCGAGAGAAAGATGCCAGATCCTAGGGGCGGAGGGATAGAGTTTACCGAGGTAGTGGCGTGCACGGTGGTGGAGGCGGTGAGGTTTTCAAAACAGGAACCCCAGAGCAGTTATCTTCACGTGCCTGTGTTGGCTGGTGCGGGCCTGGCTTGGCTGTGGTCTTCCTCGCCACCTGGGCCTTAACGCATTGCTGCCGCTTTAACACTTTTTCTGGTTTGTTAAACACCAGCAGAAGGGAGCCAGAAGACCCTGTCAGCACCGTCCCTACGAGGCCGCCGGCTGCTGCACATGCTTTTAAACCTGCGCTCCAGAAACGCGGGTCTGGCCTCTTTGTCTAGCCTGGGCCCTGCGCTGCCCGCCCGCTCTCCTGCCCGCCCGCCGCGCCGCTTCCTTGGGCTCCGCAGCACCCAGCCCCGACACCTCCACCACCTGGACGTTCCAACCCAGCGGCGACCTCAACGGGCCAGACACCCGGCAGACCCGACACGCCAGGGTGCCGAACCCCCTAACCGGCCGAACACTACCCGGCCGAAAGCTTCAGCAGCAAGACACCCCAGATTGTCGGTCACTCCCACCGCTGCACGTCCCCACCCTCCCAGTGCGCAGTGCCACCCCACCTCCCGCCCCACGTCGTCAAGTCCCACCCAGGGCACTGAGTGGTGGGCGAGGCAGGCGTTTCTTCCACGCTTCCATGCTTTTCTCTTCTACACGTTTCTTTCTCTTTTAACTCCCTTTCTTCTTTGCTTAAAAAAAAAAAAAAGTTTCCAAGCTCCTGCCTTGTGGGACTGGCTAAAAGGCCTGTTTTAATTGCTCGGATAATGTGGTTGCTGCCATTTTGTTAAAAGCAATCACTCCTGCAGCGAAATCACAAGCTCTCTAGACAGGCCGGAGCCGACAAAAATGCAGGATTTGACGTTAAAAGCTAAATGGGAAGCTGGGGCGGCGGAAGGTAAATTGATGGTGGATCTGGTTGTCAGGGCCCGGCCCCAGACCGCCGCGCGGGCCGAGAGCCTGATAACCCTGGAGCACCGGCGGGGCGAGGGCTCGCCGCCGTGTGTGTGTGTGTGTGTGTGTGTGTGTGTGTGTGTGTGTGTATGTGAATGGGTGATTGAGGGGTTGGGGGTTTGTGTGTGTGTGTGTGTGTGTTTGTTCCAACAGACCCATTCTCACCTTCTTGGGAAGTAATTGGGGAAACTCGACAGAGGGAGACCGAGCACTCCCTGCTCCCAAACCCAATTTTCCAGGACTTTTCGCCCCCCAGGCAGGACACTTACTGTGGCTTTCAGAGTTGTTTTGGGGTTTTTTTCTTTTCTCCTTTTTTTTTTTTTCAGGTCGACATGCCAAGGAGATGACAGCAAGATCTCTTGGAGTTCTTCTTGCCTTCTAAATCCCGGGGCCACACTCTGGGGGCACGGTGGGAAGTTCCATCCTCCCAGTCGGTTAGCCAGTAGGCGCGGGCATCTAGGAAAGGTGGGCCTCTCACCTAGGCTGCCCTCCTCAGGGGTGGCAGGACCAGGCGTCCTGGTCATCTCCGCGGTGAGGTGAGTGCAGCAGTGGCGCCAGGGACGGCAACCTTCGGGCCCCTTGGAAACCAAGTGTGCAAGAGTCGGGACAGGAGGGCGGCTGCATCCCTGCCCCCTCACCTGAGCCGCTGCTGGCCGCCGTCTGGGGCTGGTATCCCACACCCCGTTGTTAAGGTGGCAAGAGGAGTGAGTTGCGTGCACGCGGATTTCGCAGGAAGGGGGGCCGCGGGTGAGAGTGATCTCGAGGCAAAGCCACAGGCAGCCGGAGGAGGGCTGCGAGCTGCTTCCGAGACTAGTTTTGCAGCGAGAGCCCGAGCCGGCTGCGAGGGCCTCAGGTATGTGTGCGGGCGGCCGTAAACTGGGCACAGGATGCCACAACAGCCGGCACTGCATTTGTACAGCGGCTCTACAGAGCGCAGGAAACGGCTCAGCTCTTCCTGTAGCTTTAAGGAAACTGCGCGTCTCCCGCTGCGCGTGTGGCCGGCGGTTTTCTCCCCCACGGCTGCCCTGCGTGCTCCCTGCCCGCGAGTCCCACCCACGCGCCTGGATTTGGAGACCAGACTGGTGGTAGGTGCCAAGCGGAGACGATGAGGAAAGGAGGCTTGGGGCGTGTGCCCCGGGGAGGGCTGCATCTGGACCCTAGGCGCCGCCTGTCTCTTTCGGATCTGTTGACCTGAGGGGGCCCTGTCGTTCGACCGGGCCTGACTCCTCGGGCCTCTGGGAGCCCGAGCATCCCTCGGAGTCAGAGACCCTGGAGCGCCCCCGGGGCCCCAGAAGCCCTCTTCCCCGGAAGCCCAGTTGTGCTGTCGGGTTTACGTCCACGGGGGGTTGGGGGACCAAGTGTTGTTTAACGGTTTGGCAAGAGAGGAGGGGAGAGGGGCAACTCCAGGAGAGGAACCCATCCCACGTTTGGGGGCGGACGGCTGGAAGCAGGCACTGCCCGCAGCGGGTCCGCGGGTGCCGCCCGGCCAGACTCAGCTCCCCGGCGGCGGCCGGTCGGCTGGTGGCGGTCCAGGGGCGCGGGGCACTGACTCACAGGAGCACCGACGAGCCTCCTCTCCTGTCCCCGCCACCCTGCCCAAGCCAGCTCCCTGCTGGAGCGCGCCCCCCGCCTCTCCCCAGAACCGACCCCCCTACACACGCATTCCCTTCCAATTCTCCCGGCAGTTGGGCCGCTTTGATGATCAGATGGTAGAGCCCTGATTACAAATTTATTCCCGGCCGCTCCGTCCGTCTTTATCTCCGCTATTAGGGCCATCTGGGAGTGATTAGCGCCGCGCCCGCGCCCGGCCGCGCTGCCTATCTCGCCGCGGCGGGGCCGGAGCCTGGCTGACGTCAGGGCAGACGGCTCGGAGCCATCCCAGCCGAGCTGGGTGTAATCGGCGACCGCGCGGCCAAGTCCTCCCGGGCCAGGCCGGCAGCTGGAACGCGCCGCCCGCCTGCGCGCGGGGACTTTCTCAATACGTATTTTTAGTCCAGAAGACGTTTTGTTTTCCTTGTTGGAGGTGAGGTGTGGCCGGGGAACGTCTCTACGGGCCCCCTCCCCACTTTAAGTTTTCCAACTCACTGCATCTGGTGAATCCAGCCTGGAAAAGGCTCCTGCGTCTGGCCCTGACCGACGGCAGTCCTCTGCTATCCCTGGACCGGGATGCTGCTCTCCTACACCAACAGCTGCGGCCCCTGCAGCCATGCCCATGCAGGCCGGGCTGCCAGGAGGAGGTGGCTCTTAGGGATCCAAGGGGCTCTTAGGGCCACTCTCCTGATACTGGCATCCGCTTGGCCCTTACAGCCCTCGAGCCAAAATACTGGGAGTTTCTGTCTAGCGGGACGGCAGGGCAGATGCTGGTTATGTAACAGGATGTCTCTCCACGCCTCCGTCTTTGCACCTGCTATTACAGCCCAAAGGATCTGAGAAGCAGAGGCTCTGGACCCTCTCCTGCCTCCCCCTCCCCCTCAGGAGTTGTCCTTGACACAAACCCTGACATCCTGCAAGGGCAAGGTTGCCAGGCGGCAGCTCTGTCCCCTACTATGTCTCAGTGCCCAGAGCAGAGGCTGGGTATATTTGTACAATTACTGGGTGGGAGGACGACACCCCTGACCTCCAACCCTTGTGCCCTGAGGCACTGGCCTGGTCTTTGAGATGAATCCAACTCCAGAACCGTTTAGGTTGGAGCTTCCCACACTTACCTAGTGATCCAAAATGCCCGAAGAACCTGATAAAGATATAAATTCAGCCCCCACCTCTACCAGAAATTCTGATTCAGCCAGTCAGGGGTGAGACCTGAAGTCTGCAGTTTTCAAAACTCCCCTACCTACGGGATTCCGGAACCACTTCCTGAGGCCACACACACCCACTGCAGCCAGCCCCTCGACCTGGGCACTCTCTCAAAGGCCCATGTGGAACAATGGATGGGTCCGCATGGAGATGGCTTTCTCCGGGGAGGGTGAGGCCTGCATTATTTATAGTCTCTACTGGGAGAGAACTGGCCATATCATGGATCAGTCCCACACCTTGATTTAACTGGGCAACGGCAAGGATTCAAAGCAAAGCCAGAAGCTGCTATTTATTGCGGCACCGGCTGCAAAGGCCGAGCTGATTGTTTACTCAGAAGCTACAGATAATTTAGCTAGAGGGAAAAGAAGTCATAGCCCATGATTTGAGTGTAGTGATAAGATCTATTTGGGCAGCCAAGAGTATCTAAAATAAACAGGGGATCCAGTCGAGAAAATGTCCCAAATGTTCACCCCTCCTCGATTCTTTGAGGCCACTCAATATGGCAACTTCCAAAGTGTCTTCTTGTAATCTAGAAGGGAACCATCTCCTCCTAATTGGTGAAAGCATCACACTGAGAGAGCTTAGCGCCCCCTCTCCCCTCCCACACACCCCTATCCCCAGCAGAGGGGAGAGGAAATATGGGGGTGGGCTGGGGATAGAGAATGAGGCTTTTAGAGACTGAATCCATGATAACCGGAGGAGGAGGGGCCTATCTGAGATCCTGGGGGGGCATCGCTACAAGTAGTAGTTTCCCACAGCGCTGGTTAGTGGCTTCTCCAGGTTCTGCCTTAATGGTGGAGGCCGCTCAGGCAAATAGGCAGTTTTCTGAGTCATTCAGACCACTCACAAACAAACAAACAAAACGAACAACAGCAACAACAACAAAACCACATTGCTTCTTCCCATGCACTTGCACTTAGCATAAATGAACTTTTACTGGAATTAAATGGAATGAATCAATGTGGTCCACAGGCCCAGAGAATCCCTGTGTATATTTCTAAGCAAAGGAGGCAGGCTTGCAGGCAGCTAAATCATTTATATAAAGGATCATAGGGTACTCACCAGACCCCCCCCCCAACTTACAACCCCGTTTTCTCAAGTAGTATATTTAATGCACAACTAATCCTGAACAACCAGACTCAACCTGATATTTCCCTGTGAGCAGATGGAGGTTTTCAAAATGTCACTCCTTGTAGCACCAAATCATCTTTCAGTTCAATGGTGAGCAAGGACTAAAGAGTCAGGGAGACCTGCAGATTTTTCTGTAGGATGTGGGGTCATTTGCTGCTTGCTTGTTTGCTGGCTCCCCCCGCTGAAAGGACTCAGAACAAACAGTGCACTTACTCGGGCAGACAGAGTTTTCAGCCTTCCTTAAGTACATTGCCTAGAGAAGAGGCCAAAAAAGGTATCATTCTAAATTAAGATGGCAGTAAATACCTCCTTCTGGAAAGATGGAAGCCAGTGACCACTAGGCCAGTGCATGACTGCCTTCTACTTAAAGTGAGTTGTTGTTGCCTTGAGCTGACATTTTGTCTTTAGGACAAGGCAGAAACGCAGGAAACAAAAACCGTGTGTTTGTTGCTTTTATTTTTGAAGAAGAAAACGGAGGCTAAGTCTGTAAGTAGAACTTGGCTACGAAGGAAAACTGGTGCGGTTTTACTGGGAGAAAGTGTCCGCCAAGCCGCCTGACCATCGCCCTCCCTTTGCAAATCTGGTTTTCATATTCTCCCTCAGTAATCACCCAAAGCCATAACTGTCTCTGAAATTATTCATTAAAGTCATTTTCAGGGATTCTCACAGGATGACTCTTTTACATTTATGATCTTCTGAGAGCAATGACATCAGCCTCTGTCTATTTTCCGCTTTTAATTAATGTGCTGGGAAGACAGAGGGGCCGGGGCTCTGTCCATGGGGAGGGGACGGGCGCGGGAGGAGGGGGTGGAATTCGCCGGCCGCTCTGCTCCTGGCGCGGTCAGCTGAGCCTCGGCGCGCAGACATCCTTTGATTAAGGAGGGTATTTCGGGGAGTGCAGGCTATGCAGAAGATCACGGCTGTGCCCTGTGGTGCTGTCAGCAGTGACAGATCCCAGATGGGGCCGCTACTGTATGGCAGATTGAGTTTCTCAGCAGAAAACTCACCCTCCCTGCTAAACGTCTTCAAAAACCTTCTCCAGATACTCCAGGTCGCTTCGTGTGAAACTGAAAAAGTCCAACCCCAAAGTTGGTTTCGCGTGCGTGCCTGTAGGTTAGGCTCCCTCGCCCCTTCTTTTTTCTCTGCACTTCCTTCTCCTCTGAGCATCTTCGACCCGAAGGGCTACCCGGCTGCTAAGAGCGCAGACCTGGCGGGCCTGGTGGTTCCCGTTCGCCTGGCCCAGCGCCGCGCCGTCGACTCAGCACCAAGGGGCCCCGAAGGCAATCCGGTGGGTAGGGGCGCGGCGTCTGAAACTTGGGGGCAACTCGGAGCGCCCCAGGCAGCCGGGGTGGACGTCACGGTGAAAGCTAGGGGGTGGGGGCCGCGAGGATTGAACCTTAGGAGGAAGCGGAGAGCACCCGGCCTGGTCTCCTGCTTCCCTGGCCCGTTTTGCCCGGCGGAGCGCCGTCCCGCCAGCCCCGGCAATTTCAGGGGCCGCGCCAAGCCCGGGAAAGGGGCGGGGGCTGCCTCCAGGACCGGGAAGGGCGTGCAGGCCGCCTCGCGAGCCTCCGGTGCTCCGCGTGATCCGGTGTGGGGAGATGTGGCGGCGGAAGTTGGACTGGGGCATCTGCCAGGTGAGAGGGGGCGCAGCGCATCCCAGCTTTCCGCGCAATCTACATCCGCCCATTTAAGAGCGGCCGGCTGCAGGTCCGGGCCCCAAGTTTCTCATTCCTGGACACACATGGGGTTGGAAACTCCGTTGCAGAAACATTTGGACTTGTGTTAAACCTTTATTTAAAAATTAAACATGCCCGTCGCTACCTCCTCGGAGACGATGGAGATTCCTAGCCTGGTGCCGGCCCCTCCCGAGGGTGCCTAGGCCTGGAGAAGGGGGTGAACGGCGGAGCGGAGCGCGCGCGGCACCCCGATTCTGCTCGGATTTCTAGACCCCACCCATCCCTACCCCACGATCCTCTTAACTGGGGCACTCGGCGTGTTCCCACGGGCCTGGGCCGGGGGCGAAAGAGAGAGAAGGAAGGAAGAACAGAGACCTGGAGAGAGCGAGTTTTGCTTTAATTTAAAGAGACACTGCTCTCTCCATCAAAATACCCATGCAGCCGCCTCCACGTACTCCCACACCACCCCTCCCAGCTTGGAGAGCCTCAGTTTGGCTTTCAAAAGAGTCTCTATGGAACCAAGAGAGGAGCTAAAAATACCGCAGACGCGAGGCCCAAGGTGCTGGGGGTGGGGGAGAGCTGGAGGCCACCCCCAGCCCCGGCCTGCCCTGGAGGGACCGCCTTCTGCACCTCGAGGGCGCGGCTCGGGCTTAGCTGGGCGCCCGCCCGGCAGCCTTTGGGCGACTTTCGCCTTGTCTTTGCGCCCTGACCCGGGCCTTCTGTAGCCAAGCCTTCGGGTCCAATCTCTGGTAAAATCAGATGCCACGCTTTTCACGCTCTCCATTCTGCCCTCTCTGCAGACTCAATCTGAGAAAGCAAAGAGGTAGGACCACTAGATCCTATTTCATGTCAACAATAACCCGGTCTCGCAGGGTCCCGCCACACTGTGTGTAATGATCCATATGGATGTATGCAGTTGTTTGCAGTCCGGGGACACAAGATGATTTGGGAGAAACCTGTGAACCCCTATTACAGCCCTCTCCCGGAAAAAAAAAATCTCTCAGTTATTTCCCCTACCATTCCCCCTGGTTATCAGGTAAAATCACAAAACTCTTTATACAAGAGCAAAACACACACTGAATTTCAAAACTCCCGCTCGCCCCCTTCAGAAGGCATCTTTTCTTTTCACGGCCCACGCTGGATGAAAGTGGTTTATTTGGGGTTTTTTTTTTCTTGTACCCACATGCCCTGTAAAAGTTTTCAGTGCACGGGCCCGCCCCCCCCACCACGATGACCGCAGGGCCTTGTTTCCAGACTGCAGCCCCAGCCACTTGGTTTTTAAGTCCTCGCCTGGAGCCGAGGTGTAATTGCGACCCCGCCCGATCCGCGAGCCTCCCGGGGGACGTTTGGCCGGGCCTGCGCTGGGGCCGGGACCTCCCAAGTGGCGGACCTGGGAGTCGGGAGCCGCGCGGCCCTCTCCCTCCCGCCTCCTCCCTCCCTCCCTCCCCTGCGGACTCTGCTCCTTTTCTCCGGGTCTCCATCCAGCTTGCCCGTGCCACGGGCGCACAGCATTTTCTCTTCCCCTCCACTTTTTTGGTTTTCTTTTGCCCTCTCTAGCATCTTTTTACCGCTCTCTCCATCGCCTTCAGGTTGAAATCCCAGGCCCAGAGAAGCAGAGCGGGGCTTTGTCTGAATCTGGAGAAACCAACTGAGAGCCTCTGGCCCGGCGGGCGCCGCGGCGGAGGCGCAACCGGGCGCGCTTCTGCGTAACGTCAGCGCGCGGGGTAATTTACCTTCCCCGGGCGTCTGTCAATATGACTAATTTCCACAGGGGTCAAAAAGCCTTTCTCCGGCAGTCCATCTTGGAACGCTCTCTTACGCAGCAGACCGGGTTAGTTGTTTTGTTTCCAGCCCTAGAAATAAATACTCTTGGGGGCGTCCCTGCCTGGGGAGCCCGAGAGTAGCAGAGGAATATATACACGGTGTCAATTAAAGGCAGTTTTCCTTGAACTACGAACTGTGATTGGGCTTAAACGACAGCGACCTGCTAGCCTTTTAGTTCACATTACCTAACTCGTCCTTGATACCAATGCTTTCTTTAGAAACAGGAAATCAAAAAAGAGGGCAATAATTATTGCTCCAGTTTCCCTCTGTTGCGTGTAGATTCCTATTGAAACATTTTCTCCGCGTTTCGGGGTGTGATTTAAACATAGAGTATGCGCTCGTGGCTTGCTAATCTGGCCTAGACAGACGATATATCATCCAGGTGGCATTTTACAATAATTTCAAAACTGGTACCAACTTCTAAGTGTGAGATCAGTGCTGCGGATTCAATTCTCCGGGACTCGATATAGGCGGTGAACTGATGCTGGTTGCGTATAACTCCGACTCACTTGGAGAAATAGGCTGAAAGAAGCCAAAGTGGCTGTCGGCGACGGGCGATTCCCGTCTGCAGAGCCCTCTCCGGTCTGGAGCAGGGCACCTAGTCACAGTCCTTGGGTGCTGGGGGAGGTAAACCTCTCCAACCCGGTCCAGTGGGAAGTGAAAGTCGCCAGAAAACCCCTTTTACTCCCTCCTAGGCTCTGGCCCTGAGGCCCCAACAAGTAAACTTCACCGAGTGAAAATTTTAACAAACTCTCTTGAAAAGGGACGTCATTTCCCCCACCCCTCTGTGGCCTGTGGTGAGTAAATGCTTGGACCTTGGGCAGTTAGAAGATTCAGTGGACCCACCGGAAACGTAAGAACTAAGAAAGCGAAGCAGCAGAGAGGAAGCGTCTCCAACGGCTGCTTTCACTCGCAGTCCCTGACCTCCGCCCGCAGGAGTGGGTGGCACGGAGCCCCACGCCGGGACACCGCCTCCCACCAAGACCCCGCTGATCTGAGCGCGCGCGTGCACACCTTCTGCCTCTCTCTCATCTGCTGGTGCATTTAAGACCTAATGAAAGTATATCCTTTAGGGAAAAGACTGTCTATAAAACGTGAAATATAAAGAACCCGTTTGGATATTCCCACTGCCGGCCAGACCTGAGATTGAAGGGGTTTTTTTAGCACAAATACCTTGACTCCTTTTGTTGCTTCCATGATCACTCTGCTATTTTTAACTAAATGTTGAGACTTGGTTCCAAGCGGAGGAAAAGTCTCCAGCCTGAAGATATATCTTCATTTGGGAGAAGGCCTGCCTGGGAGGGGGGAGGGGGAGAATTGTACTTTCTATCCCTTGTCATCTTTGGAAAACCCTGGCTCCATATATTCCAACGGCCGCAAACAGAGGGGAAAACCAAGGACTCTTTCAACTCCCTCCCCTTCCTTCCTGCCCTACCGTTTCCCCCAAATACCACCTTTGGGGGTCTCAAAAACATTGCCCTGCTCTTTCTACTAGCCCCTCTTCAGAAATCTCTCCCATTTTTCGAAATAACCGACTTCCTCCTTAGAAATCACATAGTTAACCACCTGTTTTCGTGAGGAAAAGAGCGTCCGATTTTGTGTTTGGGGGAGGATTGTTTATTAACACGAGTGGGTAGAACGAAGATAATCCCCCTTGTGATTTTCCGTATACCATACCTTTACATAAAAGTTTTCTAAACTCCCTTTCATTTTGCAGTTGACCTTTGCCACAGGAATGGTTTAAGTTGTTTACTAGCGGGAGCTAATGCCACCAGAAAAACTGCAGGTGGTGTGAACTCTAGTGTGAGCTGATGGGATGGGTCCCCAGTGGGTGTGGAGTTATTTGCATATTTAAAATTTTTTATTGAAGTGTAGTTGATTTATAATGTGTTACTTTCTGCTGTACAGCAAAGTGAGTCAGTTATACATATGTATTCTTTTTCATATTCTTTTCCATTATGGTTTATCACAGGATATTGAATAGCATTCCCTGTGCTATACAGCAGGATCTTGTTGTTTATCCGTATTTGCATATTTTTTAAAGAGCAAGGCAGTCTAACTTAAAGGTTTTTTTGGCATCCAGGGACCATTTAATGATCTGGGGGTGGAGTGGGTTGATTGTTCAACTCACTGCTTAGTTGATCCGTTAGTTTCTGAGTTAACATCACTAAGGGAATTTTTACTCTCTTTTTGATTTAGGCTTCCTGAGTAGAATTTGACTAACAAGAACTTTGGCAGCTTGTTAAAGCCTAGGGAAATGGGCAGATGTCCTAGGGTGAAGTGTTCAGCCCACCCTGAGAGGGGTAAGGCGGGAGTAGGCTGACAGGCAGCCATTTCTAGGGAAGGGTCTTGTCCTCCTTTACAAGAAATTGTCCATTTTCAAGCATCTATTAGGAAGCATCAATCTTTCCTCTTCAGTTGTGTTCTAGCTCAGCCTTTCCACTTAGGATTGAGGGTTTGGCCAGTCCTGCAAGTCAGTGTTTCTAGTAACCTGGCTTAACTGGAGGGGCAAATGGCTTTCAATTGGCAAATATTCCCATCTGAGAACAGGAGAGGAGTAGTGTACCTTCTGCCTCACCTAAAGTTTTATACTTCTGCATTAAAATATTATTTTCTAGTCAGGTTTCCAACTTATGACCCATTGAGCAAAACAGAAAGTTTTATTACATGTTTTTCAATCCCATATTCTCTGTAGATGGCCTCTAGATCCTCCTCAAGATGTGATATCATGTCTCAGTGTACTCAACACCTAATGTCTCTCATATATGCCCTGATCAGTTAACTTCTCATGAATTCGCAGTACATTCTCGTGGTTCACAAATATACAAAATGTCTGTGTGAACAGCCTTTCTCTATCTGTCCAGTTTCTTTCTCTTGCATATTCCTCCAGAGCTTCCTAATGCATAGAAAGCAAATAGGAATAGAACTGCTATGGATCTGGAAGGCTGCAAGTTACTCCATTTGTATCTGTTTTGCTGATCAGGAGGGATTGGAGGATGGGGGCAGATCCCTGGAAGCTTTGAAGAACTTGAAGATGCTCAAATCTGGTTAGAGTGTGAGATGCCTCCCAATTGCAATTTTAAAATATCTGGGAAAGGGAAGACAGGGCACATGCAGAACAAATGATCCCTAAGGCTCCAAACTGGATTGTCTTTTCTCTGTTGCTGAATCCAAAGAGTAAGACAAAGGGGAAGAAGGAAAGGAAGAAAAGCAAAAGCAGAAAGAGCGACGTTATCAAATTTAGAACTGTAGGAATGTGGCTTCTCCTATTTTGGTGTGTCCCCAAATTTGACACACACACCCCCAGTCAAATTTAAAAGGACTAAATTGTTATGCACCAAGGAAATCACAAATAAACTTCCTCCTACTTTCAGAGAGGTTTTGCCATGTTCTAGCCTGTAGATATTTTGTATGGGTTATAAATGCAGTGGAGGGTGGCGGGGAGTGACTGGGAAATGCACCTGTATTTTAAAACAGCTGAGATAAATCCTGCAGTGTAATAAGTTAGTATATGTAGACTTGATAGACCTCAGGCGTTTTGTCCTTTACAATTCAATGAGACAAAAATAAAGCCAGGGTTAATTGCACCCTATACAGAGCAGATGGCACCTCCAGTTACATCAGTTTTATCAGGGCAGTTCTCAGAGAGGCCAAGTGGTCTTGCTGTCCAACAGTGACTGACCCTGACCACCCTCTATCTAGGAGTCAGATGCAGATGGAGAAGACATGCCTTATAGGAAAAGTGCCATGCACAGGGGCCCCTGCCAGAGATGGGGCCAGTTCTGCTATCTGGGGTGTTCTGTGACTTCTTGGTCCCTGGCCAGAATTGCAGTTGCTAAATTGGCTCAAGCCCACACTCCTCCCCACCATGCCTTCCCTTATCCTTGTCAGTGGGATTGAAAGCATCTATAGCTATTACTGTGAGTGTGTGTGTGTGTGTGTGTGTGTGTGTGTGTGTGTGTGTGTGTGTTCAGGGACAGGATTGCTAAGTATCCACACCTTCCGTTAATGCCAAAAATCTCTTCTTTCACTTTGGGATTCTCCCTGCCCCTCTCTCATAGTAATACTAGATGCAATAATAACAATAAAAGTTTACTGCTCATTCTCTTTTCCTCCTCTGAACAGATTCCTGCCTGTCCCTCTTAGGGACCCACTGCCAGGTTTCAGCCTTAGTTACTGTGGTTAAGCCACCTTCTGAAGGGGGGTAGCTTTCAGATCACCCACTGAGTTCAAATGATGTCCTGGTAAGACCAAAGGGCATCGGTAGGCAAAAAGGACCCCAAACCCCTGCCATCTACAACTCTGGAGCTGTTCATCAGACTGGAATCCTAAGGCTCACATAACTCTAATTAATGTGTGCATATGTTGGCCAGCCTCTTAACCAGTTTTATGAGGTTTCACTGGCGGTGCTTGAATCGGCAGGTCAGATGAGGATTAAGGGTCCTAATGAGTCATGTGACCATAAGTGGTCTTGGATGGTGGCTGTGATCAGGAGACCTACCCCTGGTGTTCTCCACCCTGAGGGTCTTTTCATGCCTGCAGGGAAGGCTGGTCTGGGAGGGCCAGAGAGGGCACTGGCAGAAGTTTAAAATGTCCTCCTCTTCTTGACACAGGACATTACTGGAATATGTGTGTATGCATTATATATATATACATATATATATATGTATATATATATAATCTTCAATCGTTCAGAAATACAGAAAAAAGTTTTAACAGTATAGCATTTAAGAATGGAAATGGGTCTTGGGAGTTCTAACCCCTTCTTTACAGATGACAAGACTCAGACTCAAAAGATGCTGCTGGTTCCTGGCCAGCATGTGCCACTAATGAGTGAAACTGGGGGTAGTGGGTTCCTCTGCTCTCCTTAGATAGTTATTTCCAGGGATCTCTCCTTTAAGAAAGATGAAGGTATAAGTAAGGAGGAGGTGGCGGTAGGAAAAGTTTTGAAGAAAAAAAAAAATGATGTAGAGGACCAGGAGGGAAGAAAGGTTGCCAGAGAAATGATAATCTGGGGGTGGGTTACTGGAGGCCTATCTTCATATTTCTTGAAAGTCTTTACTGGACTCCAAGACAGCTGTTAGATGCTGATGTTTTCACAACACAGACACTTTGTCGTGTGTGTGTGTGTGTGTGTGTGTGTCTGTCTGTGTCTGTGTGTCTGTGTTTAAGCCAGTCCAGGAGAAGAAATTCTTCTGTCTTGGGAAAAAAGAGGGAGTGATGTTTCCAAAAGCAAAGCAGCTCTCATCAAAAGCGCTGGTGGATCTGGCGACAACACGGCCACGGCCACGCGATTCCCTTACAGCCTGGAAGTTGTCAGGCGGGTACCGGGCTCCGGGCGGCTGCACCCCTGGGCCGGAGACGGGCTGTGGTCGGGCCAGGGGACTAGTAACGATTCGTAGGGAATCGCAGAGGAAGGGAGGCTGGCCGATCACTGCGACAGAGAAAGGCGAGGTGGGGGGGAGGAGAGACATGGCTCGGTCACGAAACACGAAACTGGGCTGCTGGATTCTACAGGGAAACAGTCCACCCGCAGCGCCACCAGATGCGGTCAGCTGTCCCGGCTGAAGATTCTGTTCGGGCTCCTCTCTGCGTGGCGGAACCAAGAGGTGGCTCTTGGTTCTGCCCACATTCACGCTTTTAAAAATATTCTTTCATTCTCTGGGCGTGGGTCTCGGTGGGGTCTGAGGCTGGAGGCGGTCCGGTCGGATACTGAGAGTCCTTGGGAGCCATGGGCGGTCCTTCCTGAAGCCTCAGAAACAGAACCGGACAAAATGAAAAATCAGCAGAGAAACTAAACAGCGCCCACAAGCCATCCTTCCAGGGCTGGGGAGCAGTGTTCAGGCCTCAGAGCTCAGGCTCGAAATCCCAATAAATGGAGCCCGGTCTTGGATTACGCCCCGGGGACAGCATTTTAATGTCAAGGTAAAATATGCTTGTCATAGTCGCTTGTGGGCCTTGAATCACCACTAGAATCTCCGTTTAATTAAGGGGGCAGGAGAGAATTACCAGCTAATTAAATCCAAGCCTATCTGTAATTCTCCCTCCGCCGCTGCCGACTTTAACATGCGAAATTACTTTTTTAACGTGCCTGCATGTGAGTTTTTAAAACACAGGTTAAAACTAAGGGAGAAACTAGGGGACCAGGGGCGGAGGAGAAAGAAGAAAAGAATAAAAAGAAAGAAGGACGGAGAGAGACGCAGGCCTCCGGGCCGAGTCAGGGGCAGCGGGCGGCCTCGGCCCGCGCTCTGAGTTGGGCCACGAACGAAGCCGTTTCCTCTCTTCCCAGAAGTTTCGACTTCTCTCCTCCCGGCCGACCCCCTCGCAGCTCGCTGACTTCAGCCCGAGCAGAGCTCAGTAGCTCGGAGCAGGCCCAGCGCCCCAGGCACGCGCGCCGGCCGGGAGCGGTTCCGGGAGCCGCCGGGGAGGAAGTGAGCTCACGGGGGAGGCAGGCTCGCGGCGCGGCGCCGGGAGGCTTGAGGATACCGGGGAGGAGGCCGGGGCCGTGGGACTCGACTCGCTCTCGGCCGCGCACTCGCCGCTTCGCGGCCGCGGGAGGGAGCGCGCGGGGCGGGACTCGCGAGGCTCGGGCTTCCAGGACAGAACCCGGAGGCTGGGGCCCGGCGAGCTCCGGGTTCCCGGGAACGCGACCCCGGCCCAGCTGCCCCCGCCTCCCGCCGCGTGAGCGCGCCCCGGCCCTCCAGCGCGCTCCCGCGTCCACCTCCCCTCCGCCTGCGTCCGCGCCCCTGCCAACGCCGGGTCCTGGAGCTCGGGTTTACCCTCCGAACGTGGAGCTGTCTGCAGGAGCTAACCAGGGCGACCGCGGCCACCCCCTCGTGAATACGCTCAGTCCTCGTGCTTCAGAATAGTGAGCTGCAGTTCTGTCTCCAAACCTGTACCGTCTGCCACCGCCCGCGCCGTCACCCCGCGGCTCCACTGCAGTCCTGTCTGGGAAAGGTTGACAGAGCGAGGCTGGCTGTCTCGCCCGGCACGAGGCCCCGAAAACAGAAAACGGGAGCGAGCGGTACGAGCGTTTCCAAACTGACGAGGCGCCTGACGACGCAGGGGCACCTGGCCAAAGGGAGCGTTCGCACCTCGGCCTCCCGGGCCGCGACGCTGCTCCAGCCAGACCGGTCGCGTTGCGTCGGTCCGGAACCCGGCTCGGGGAAGGGCGCG
>NW_006783917.1:871202-880718 GCF_000442215.2 Lipotes vexillifer
GGGGCGGGCGTGGGGAGGGGATGTAGCTCTAGGCCCTGCGGGCAGACCCCAGCCCCGGGCTTTTTACAGGCCTTGCTGGAGGGCCCTGCCCTCGCCCGAGGAGAAGGTGCCTGGGCGCCGACGCCGCGAGGGGCTCGGCCCGTGGCCTGGCTCCCGGTGAGGCCGGCCCGTGGTTCGGGCGTCAGACAGTTAGGGATTGGGGAGGCCTGGGAGCTGGGAGAGTCCGAAGGCCTCTGTGGGTCGGGCATAGGGGTTATGGTCAGACCGTGAGGACGGGTCCTTGTGTGCAGGGCACCGTGTGGGAACGCTGGTCGGGTTTATATGCTGTAGATCTGGAATCGATTGGAGAAATTTGCATCAATCAAGTAAGACCTCGCCTTTTCACCTCCATCCACCTCCTGCAGAAAGCACCCGCATACCTCCTGGCATCTCTACCCAGTGGATGGATAGGTTGTCTCATAAAATCAGTAAAATCTTGTTTACTAACCTAACCTATGGTTATCCATTTTAAAACCCCAGGTCTTCCTCCATACATTTAGGATGGAGGTAGTGAAGCTGTCCTGTGTCAACCTGGGCGGTCTCGAGCGGGTGCTTTACCCATGTTCCCCGGGGTGCTGTCAGCTTGCCCTCCCCCGGCCCCTCCCGACGTTTTGATGCGCACCCCACCCCCGCTCCGGTCCCTCCTCCCTCCCCACAAGTCCCAATTGCGGTCCCTGCCCGCAGCAGTGCCTCCTGGCGCCACGTGTGGGGCAGCCGAGGCTCTGGGCCTTGCAGGCCAGGCCGCAGAGGGGCCTCGCTGCCTGCTTAGGAAACTCTCCGTTTTCCCACAGTATTTCACATTCATATTACTTTTCACACCCTGTTAGGCAGTGATAGCACTGGACCTGCTAAGTACTTCCATGCACCAAGCCAGCCCTCCAAGGACCACGGCCTTCACCGGCCTTCTCCTGGTGATGGGAACGATGCCGGCTCTCTCAGCATGAGGCCTCGTTGGCTTCCTTCTTCTCTCCTCTCCTGGGATCTATCTCCAGACCCCAGGAAGGCGGTGCCGGTGGTGGCTCCTGGGTAGGGGCGCACAGGTGTGGAGGAGGTCTTAACCCTGGCCTTCAAGCAGGGTGGAGGGAGCGGTTGTGGGAACAAAAAGCCTGCGGGGACTGTCCCGACTTTTGGTAAATTATGTGCGACTAGACGGGCGATTTTTCAATGAACAAGGCCTTGCTCCGGGCCTCCAGCA
Source organism: Lipotes vexillifer (assembly GCF_000442215.2). NCBI lineage: Eukaryota > Metazoa > Chordata > Mammalia > Artiodactyla > Lipotidae > Lipotes > Lipotes vexillifer. The sequence goes on from NW_006783917.1 coordinate 872,437, forward strand.
AGACAAGAAGTAGGACCTGGCCTGCATCGTAAGTCCCGCCTTCCCTTCAGGAGCACCGGGCCCAAGGCGTAGCATCTGGACGCTGGGGTAGAGGAGTTAGAGCCTAGCTCCCAGGCAGGAGCGCTTCAGAGCAGAGGAGAAAGCAAGTCAGGCTGGCGTGGAAGCCACAGCTCCCCGCAGCAAGAGTTGCTAGCTCTTTGGCTGTTGAGTGCACTCTGTGGAGTGGCACTCGCTCCCAGACAGAGGGCTGCAGGGGTCTCAGAGTCCAGGTACAGTGCACTGGACCCTGATTGGCGCGGTGAAGATCGTTGTCCCGGCTCTCTCCTGAGCCTGCGTTCCTAGAGGGCGCTGTGGGGCTGGGAGGGGCCTGGGTTTGCCACCTGAGCAGGACTGAGGCCGGTGGCCCTGGGGCTTCAATCAGAAAAGTTAAGGGAAGGTAAGAGTGATTCTCTGCCCCTCCTCCACGACCCCACCTCAGTTCTTCCATCAAGGGGGGTAATGAAATCTACCTGCCCTCTACCTGGGGAGACGGGGTGGGTGGGGTGAGGGGAGGAACTAACTTCTAAGGAGAGCCTGTTATGTGTGGAGCGTTTTGCAGGCTGCATATTGTTTAATCTTCACAAACTGTAAGAGGAGTATTTCCAAACCCTGTGTGACTGCAAGGAAGCTGAGGTGCAGAGAGGAGGGACCTGGCCAGAGCCACAGATCTGTGCCTGCAAACAAACTCCAGGCGCCCTCACTACCATTCTGTGCTTCTAGCAATGTCCTGGGAGCTGATGACACACTGAGGGGTCCTGCAGCCTGGGCCAGGTCTCCCGGTGACCTTGAGAGGGAGTTGAGCTGCCTTCCATGAGCCTCTAACATGCACTCCTAGAGGGTGATTGAGGCCATGGGAACTTCGGGAGCAGGGACTCGAAGTTTTGGGCACTGTACAAGCTGTAGTGCCTTCATACCTATTCCTCCAAAATACCCATGAGAGCCAAAGTTACCAGACTCTCTTACTCAGCCAGGGGAGCTCAGAGTCCACCACACATGTCCCTCAGTGTCACTTTTCTTGCCCCGCCACACCGGCATTGAGAAGATTTAAACTCAAATTCACTGGACTTGTTTCTGCTTTACTGCTAATATCTCAACTGAATCCAGAGCTCTCCCCTTCAGCCTGGGGAGGCCTGGGAAGGGATTAACGAGGTTCCTAACTTCCAAGGGCCACCTCTGCCCTTTCTCCACTTGTCAGGGCCAGAGGTTAGAGTCTGTCCAGCGAGCAAAAGGGACCACCCACCCCTAAGCTGGGGGGAGGACTTGAGCTTGGGGCTCTGGAAACCCACGTGTCAACTTCTGGCAGTGAAACCCCAGGAGCTCCAGCTCCCAAACATTGTTACTTCCGCCCCTCCACCTCCCAGCACTCGTTGCCTCGTGGTGTCCTGGACTCCCCTTCCATCTACAGAGAGGCGGTCTGGTGACTGCTTGAGAAAATGCCTAGAGTTTGGATTTGAGGCATTTGTGCGGAATGTAGGATGAGAGAGAGAGAAAAGGCAAAGCCAGGAGGCAAGGGGGAGAGTGTGCGGGCCTGTGGCAGGAGGCAACTGTGGATTGGGAGTTGCGTAGGGAAGCGTTTCCTTCTGTTTCCTCTTCTCCTACAAAGACAGTCCCAGCCCGGATCCTCTCCATCCTCTAGTTACTTTCTCCTTTCCCTCTTTCTTTACTGTCCTGATGCTGAGCCTGGGCAGGAAGAATCATGGAGCAGGAACCCACGTCCTTCTCCTCGGCAGTCTGCTGCACACAGTAGCGACTCCAGGTGCTGAGGACAAATTGTTTTAAAGAGTCCCTGCAGCCACACTCATCCCTGTTGAGCCCTCTCTTCCCTCTGGGCACGGTGGAGAAGTTCTGGGGCAGTTCCTGAACTTCTGGTTAATCTAAGAGCTCTGGACCCTCATTTCCCCTGGAGCAGTGTTCCAAGCTTGGAGGCAGCCAAATGAGTGGTCCTTATTTTTTAACCCTGCAGGGTATATTAATTCATTTTACAGTCCTGGGGGGAGTGGGGGAGAGGGAGTGACTATGATGATTTCCTAAACGCCAAGTAGTAAGTAGCCCCTCTCTCTCACCATTTTGTTTAATAAATAATGATTGATGATCTGACTCTGGTGACAAACAAGGCTGATAGACAAGTACAAACCAAGTTAGAAAGCCGCAGTGCGCTGGTGTATTTCTCCTTATCATCCTCTGGTATAGTTTCTGCCCCTACTTGTGGCTGGTGGGCCACACTCAACTTTAGGAACCCCAAGTCCAAGAGGCTGAGCAGAGACTGAGACTAGGTTGCCAATCTGAGTTGAACTTGGTCTTCCGCCTCCAAGCAGGATGCCGCGACCCGGAAGTGATAGCTGCTCGCCTGTCAGGGATTCTGGCAGTCTGGAAACTCTAAAAATCAAGAAATTCAAGAAGGAGATGAAAAGAACCAGAAACTGTAGTAAGAGAGGGAAAGCAAAAGGAAAACAATTGTGCACAAAAATCGAAGGGCTTCCGGAATTCTGCCTGCGTTTCCAACAACCCGAGTTAAAGCTTGTCTCCACTTCGCTGGGTTTCTCCACGCGGTTTCTAGCGCGCAGTTCCCTTGCTCAGTATCTCTGGGGTTCTTTGCGTGGGAAGGGCGCTTTCCAGCGCGGCTGGCCTCCTGGATGGCTCTGGCCACAGGCTGGGGGCGCGGCCTGGTGGTGGGGGAAGCCCCGGTGGGGGGGTGCGGGCAGGTCCGGGCGAGGCCCTCCCCGACCAGGTACCGGAGGGGTGCCCGCGCCGGCCGTCCCAGGGGAGCCTCTGGGCTGCTCACCGTTCCGGACAGCTGGGGCCAGAGTGATCTTATTACAGTTATTCATGATCAGGATGATTTCTTAAGCCAAGACCAAAAAGAAATGGCTCCAAGCGAGCACGCCAGTGCAGCTGCGCTCTGCGCGGTGGCTGTCAGTGGGGCTGGCACCAGCGACAACGTCCCCGGCTGCTGCTTCGGCATCACTCCGTGCCGGCGGAGAGGCGCAAGACGGCGGCGGGCTGTGAGCTGCTGAGTGTGCAGTGGTGCGGGGCTGGAAGGCAGTTACGTGAAACAGTTCGACCACACCGTGCTTATGGTCGACGGAAATAGAAGACATCCCTGGCATACTTAAGAAGACTTACTAACCACCCCCCCCACTTCCTCCGAGAGGCAGGTTTAAAGTAAATCTCTCCTTTGCTAATGATGACACCGCCCCCCGCCCCCAAAAGCATTCAAGAGTTCGGACAGGTCTGCGACTCTTGCAGAATCAAGAATGTAGCGACGATCCAGATTGAGCCTCTTGCCAGAGGCTGAGTGGCAAATGCCTTAATGCATTTCGGGGCCAGGTGCACCTGGGCTGGGTCCTGGCTTCTGGACTTACTGGCTTTATGATCTTGAGCCAGCGTCTTCGCCTCGCCGGGGTTGTTTTCGCGTTTGAAAAATGGGGACATATGCCCAATAAGGGTTTGAAAGTTCCTACCTCCTAGCCCTGGTGATCCTCATCGCTGCGTATTTATTCATCTTCGGGAAATCACCGCACTTTCTTCCTAGAAACGCGGGAAACGTGACGGAACTGCCATCCCCTCTTCCCATAGCGAGGTGTGGCTTCCTAAGCAACGGCCTCCCTCCCCCGACTCGCGACTCTGGGGTCTCCAGGTTCTTCCCTTGGGTCTCACAAGCGCCTTGCCCCGTAATTTACATTCTCCGACCGGCGGGCGAGGTCTGATCCTTACTTTCTTGCGACTGCTCTCCAGCCTGTTCTATAACCCTCTCGCTGCACTTCTGGAAAGCCCACATTAGAACGCCCCAGACGATGATCCCTCCAAGCCGGCCGGAACCTGCGCAAAAACCCGGACTCGTGATGCCCGTGGAGCAAGAGCTCCTATCCATCCGCCGGGAGGGCCAGGCCCCACGTGCGTGACTAGGGGGCCTGGGAGTGGGACCGATGCGAGGGCCAGCTGGCCGCAGGGACCAAGAGGCGACAACTGCACTGGCCCTGGAAGAACCCAGGTATTTGGGCCGTAGGGAGCCGCGTGGGCCTGGGCTCCTCAGCCGCTCCTCCGCCTTCGCCCACGCAGAGAAGGGTTCAGGATTGGTGGGTGCTGCGACCCGCTAACTAAGCGCTGCTTCCCAGGGAATCCTGCACTGCGGGCCAGGATCCTTTTAAAATTTTTTCACTAAGGAAAGTTAAACACCTTGCATATATTTCCATATTGGTCACGCCCTAATTATGGAAAATCGCGTTCCTCCTGCCGATGGGGCAGGAGGGCGCCGGGGCAGTGGAAGACTCTTGGAACTATACATAAATAGAAAAAAAAATGTTCAGTTTGGACCGTTTGTGGAGTGTCCGGAACCGACAGGTTGGCGCCTGGAAACGGGGGCTTCTATGTCACCTTGCAGTTGAGAGCTGGGTAGGCAACAGGTGAGTCAGATTGGGGCTGCCCCTGTAGGAGGTCAGGACTCCTTCCTGGGCTCCTATTTGGCCAGCACCACCATTCAACTGGGACCCAGTAAAATCTCTTAAGCTTGCAGACTTGGAAAGGGAGGAAGGTAGCCAGGCAACGGAATTGCGGAAACATCCTCTGGGTCACGTGAACTTTACTGCAGATCAGGAAGTTATCTAACAGCTGCCAAAAATCTTCTGACTCCAGAGCTCCAAATGTTGACTGTTTCTCACACCTCACCACCGGAGTCTGCTGCCTTGGGGGTTATTCATATTTCCTATTCCCTTTCTGCTTCAATCTACCCCCACCTGCCTGGTTGCATTTGGCGATGATTTCCTTTTGTCCATTCCCGACACCATGTGGTTCCCATACTTACCTGGGCTGGCTCTTTCCCCACCCACCCTCCGCAGGGGGAATTCCAGGAGGAGGGAAACCCGGGTTGAGAAAGGGTCAGAAAAAGGAAGCCGAGCCCAAGGCCAGGCGTGCAATATTATATTCTTCTCCGGGTGACTTTGAGTCATTCCAGAAAAAAAGTGCAGCAGAATAAGTAATTTTAATGTGCCCCTCCCTTTCTTCCACTAACGCGCTAATTCCCAAGTCCTGAGCCAGGTTCACGGGCAGGAACCTGGCCTTCTGTGGCCTGGTATCCCCAGAAGGGGCTGGTAAAGATCTGAGCACACAGTAGGCCCTGAGACAACTGATCCTGGTTGACAGATGGATGCTCTGAAGGAAAAGGAGCAATTGTTTGAGAGCAACTGTAAGTAAATGCGCCAGGTGTGTCCAGTTAATTTCAGGCTCACAAAGGAGATCACCTCAGGAGGATCTACTCCCACTTTCAACACAGCGCCCAAACGCGAGGGAGCCCGCTTCAGCTGTCCCATTGAACGGACAGGGCATCATTATGACTTCTGCCGACAGTGTTCCTCTCCTGACCCTCGAGGCTCGAGGTGAGCTGAGCCCGCCCGACCGAATTCACACTCAGGCCAGACTCACTCCAGACAACCAGGAGCAGAGACCTTCCCGGAGGCGAGAGTGCAGAAAAGCTGTGTCTTCCGCGCCCAGTGAATTTACGCTAGCTAATAGGGCGCCCGGGCCGTGCCCGAGTACTCGCAACCACGGGTGGGGGCGGGGATGCTGAGGTCGCGCCCTGATCCCCCGCTTCCCGGATTCCGCTTCTCTGGGCGGGCGGAGAGCAGACGCTGACTTGCTTGAGCACTGGAGCTTGATCGTGACTAACTGGAGGGGTCCTGCTGTCGCCCACCCGGACGTTACTGTCGGCTAACGTCGTTACAGCTCTTTTTCGGCGCTAACCTTCCCCTACGCATTTGTAGCTATCCACAGGAGCCGACTCCGTCCGCGTGGCGCGCACCCCGGAAGAGCTCGTGGAGACCCGGAAGCGGCGGGAGCTCCGACGTCGCTGCTCTCGCGGGCTAGCCCTTCCCGCCCCGCCCACTTGCGAGGCGCCGGGGTTGTCGAAGCCTCGCGTCGCGCGAGACCTGCGACCGCGTCCGCGCCGCCCTCCCGCCCGGCAGCGGGGACTTTCCTGCTTCTGGGTCCCGGCCGTTGGCGGCCGTTGCTTTCCCGTACCCGGGAGGAGCCCGAGCGGATTTAGAGTCCTCGGAAGTCCGCCGTACCGTCCGGCCACGGGTAGAGGGAGGCAAAGGAAAGGAGGACTTGACAGTGGGCCTGTGGGGGGCCATTCGGTAAACTCCAAAGAGCCGAGGGTCCTGAGGTGACTCCTAACTTCTAACCGCCGTGGGCAGGACGCCTCGGGGCCAGCCGGGCCGGTGTCCGCGACGGGAGAGCGCGGGGTCGCGGGCGTCGGGGCAGCACCTCGGTCCACGTGGCCGGCCTACTGGGGGCCCGCACCCTGGCCTCGCTGTTTTCCTGTCTGTGGGGCTCAGGCGCGGTTGGAGAAAGAATAATGTCTGTACTTTAAGGAAAAACATCAAAGACCGGGACTGCGCAATATGGAGCGCACATGGCGTCTCCGAATGCCGGACCTGCCAAAACATGTTTGCAGGATTTTCCTCCTTTCCTTTTTGTCCATCCCCGCTCCGCCCTCACCCCAGGCTTTTCTTGTTTTCTCCCCCAGTGGGAGGGAGCCACGGGCTCGCGAGGAGGCTGCGAGGCGATCCACGACCTTTCGGGATGTGTTGCTCGCCCGGGAAGGGGCTGGGGGACCGCAGAGCCGTGACTCGCCCGGGACCCAGAGCGGAAGCGCCAGGTCGCTTCTGGCATTTTACCTGCAAAAGCAGGTAAGTTTCCTGCTGGTAAGCGCGCCCTTAATGTCACATTACACCAGCTGAGTCCTCAGGCCTCAGCGCCTTGCTCTCCTTAGGTCAGGGCTCTTCAATAGTTAATGTTGAAGTGAAGGGAAGGCAAAAAGCCTGCAAACCTGGCTTCAGTTTACTTTTTACTTCAGTCTAAACAAGATTTAGGTGCAAAGCTTCTCTTCCTCATTAACAGCTATGTTAAAATCATTATTACTGCTAAACAGTAGGAGACCAGTATCGCAGTTCTTTAAATAACCTAGCAGAGAGAGGCAAGGGACAGTTGGCTCAAAGTTCAGGCGGTTTGCTTCAGGAATTTCTCAAGGTGAAATCTCAGAATGTGAGGGGTCATTAAAATGATCTAGTTTCAACTTCTGAACTTCCCAGAAGGTGAGCTGGGCCCTAACTAGGTAGTTACTAGCCCAGGGCATAGGCTAGGATGGAGCTGGGGAAGTGGTCTCTCTCCCAGGCTGATGCCTAAGAACTCACTGCCCCTCACCACCCTCAGTGGAAGGACAAGCTGGATCATTTCGTCTCTTCTCGCCGCTTCTGTTAAATGGATTGCTGTCTCCTCTGAAAAATGATCTCAGGCTATTCTCCTTCAGCACATTTACACGTAGGGTTAGTATTAAAGGTAGGGGTAAATTCTTGGGGGCTCCCATTTAACAGAAGATCCATGCCGTCGCCAGAACATGCAGCTTTTTCTAATGCGCTACTGATGATAGTGGGGGAAGGAAACACAGCGCCGCACATGGAGCTGGTTAAACGTGAATCTCATCAAATCTTACAGTGTCTGGTGACTTATGTGGCTTATATACCCAGACCGGTGGGCAAATTACCTGACAAGCAATTAGAAAATCTGGACTTTACACCTGGCTTTGCCATCAACCTGCTGCATGTCCCGACCAGTCAATTTCTCTGGATTTATTTCTCTCTATATATACACGTTTTAAATTTTTATTATATGTGTGTATTATATATTTGTGTGTATGCATACGCATGTACTTATGTTATTAATTTTTAATCTTGGTAATCTGTTGGTTCACAGACCCAATTTCTGTTTTTATATTCTCTGATGCTGTTGTATGTATCAACATACAGTGAGTCCCTTACCCCTACCAGATGAAGACGCAACAGAGCCAACACCGACACCCTGCTTATTCCTGTATTAAGTTAATAAGTTAATCAATGAATGTTAAACCTGCATAGTTCTTTAGAGCTGCTTCTGCCTCTTCTTGCAGATGAGCACACGAGCCTAGAGAGCTGATTTCCCCCGATCGCACAGCTAGAGAGCCCAGGATGGCTTCTTGCTCAGTGCCATACTCCGTGAAAATTATTGGAGAGATGGGCCAGGTGAGCATGGGTCAAGTCTCTAGGATATTTCCTTATACCACCCAGCCATCCATACTCCTCACCCCACTTTCTCATTCAGAACAGCAATACCCAGACCAGAACATAATAGTCTTGGGTTCAGGAGTACAAATTTAAAGCAAAACTCGAAGTCAGCACCGTGTCACTTGTGCTGTGCTTCTTTAAACATTCCTG
>NW_006783917.1:880999-916535 GCF_000442215.2 Lipotes vexillifer
ATTCCTGCTCTATTGTGTGGACTGTGAGCCCACAAGGAGATTTGGGCCAAGGTTACGGGTCCTCTAATGAGGATACAGCCACAAGTCTCACATGTCTTTAGAGTCTCTTTAGAGGTAGAAATCCATGATCAAACTTAATAAAGAGGCAAAGCAATAATTAACAAATTTATAAAGTAAAGCCAATGTTCAGACTAATGTTTCACTGATCCTTTTCGCTCGCACAACACACTCCCAAATTATCAACATTGGGGGCAGGTGGAAGAGCTAACAAAGCAATTATCCAGCATTAATAGTAAGATGGTAAAGCTGCTCTTGCTTGCTTTGGGGAAGCACCTTCTTGATGTGAGATAAGGATGTGGGGAACTGTCTGCCATGTTGGAAATTAAGTGTGGGTGCTTTCTCCTGCCTTGGTCGACCTTGATGAGCCTGTTGATGCTGCCTGGCTGGAATCCAGAGTGTTTCAGAGGAACAGTTGTAATGTGTTCCCCATGGGTGTGTAGCGCAACAGGCAGTTTCTCTGCACTGAAGCAGTCTCTTCCTCTCTCAACTGCAGGCTGGGGGACCTTGACAACTTGGAGGCTAAAAGAACACCACGTAGCACCAGGGCTGAGGGGGGTCTCCCTCAGCAGGGACCTTAGGCCTGTGGCAATGGGCCACCCAGCCCAGACAGCCACTCCAGGCTGTTGTCCTAGGTAGGACCGGAGCAAGGATACCCACCTTCCACCTTTGAATCTGGGCGATTATGTAAGGTGTTCATTGCAACTCTAGCTGTGCGATAGAGTACAAAGAGCTCTCCGCCCATTCCTCCTAAACCTCATCCTCAGGGTCCTGTTCTGGACCTTTTCTCTTCCTATATGAAAACCTCTCCCTGGGCTATAGTCAATCCAAATACTTCCTGAGATGGTTATGAGGATTAAATGAGAAAATCTATTAAACGTGCTTTTCACAGTGCTACGTATGTAGTAAGTACTAGATGCATGTTAGCAATGATTATTATTATTATCGTTATTGTTTTTATTAGCCATTCTGTGGTTTCATGTGACGTTGATGGCATATTTTTCTACAATTCAGACCTCTTCTAGGAGTGCTAGACCCAAATATCCCACCCCCTGCTGGAGGACATTTTCACGTCCTAAGTAGATGCACTTAGATTTTTAAAACTCATCACGCTCAGAACGGAATGTGTTTTTAGTCCCTGTTACACACTCATAGTCTGTTCTCCTAAGCTCTATGAATGGCACCACCATCAGTCAGGAGCTAGGCCGTAACCTGGCAACTGCCCCCAGGTCCTCCTATTATCTTTCAAATCCACCCTCTGTACCTCCTGCCTCAGTTGATGACGGGTACTGAGTTTGCATCATTCCATTATTGCTCCTACTGCCAGTGTGCTCTCCAGTCTGTGCTCCCAGCAGCCGGTGTCATCTTTATATAATGCAATTTGATCATGTCATGCCCCTACTCTAAATCTTTCATTCACTCTGCATAGACTTCAGGAAAACCCAAATGCGAGCATGTGATGCTCCTCACATAACATCTTTCTCACCACTTGCCCTTCACACACGCTGAGCCCTGGCTCTCTTGAACTGTGTTGAACAGCCCAGTTTCTTTTGCCTTCATGTCTCTGCACGTATTGTCCCTCTGCCTGCTGCACACCTTCCTCCTCATCCATAAGGTAGAAGGATGTCATTCTCCTTGTCCTTCAAGATTCCACCTGGGTGTCTGCTCTTTTTGGGCTCAGGCTGACTACAGAGTTTATATTCTACAGGAGTGTCATTTCTCTCTTTTCCACTAGGTGTGAGTTCCCGAAGGCAGTAGAATAGGTCTTTAATCTTTGTGGCCACAATGCTTTACTGGCATACAGTGGGTGTCCATCACGTGTTTGCTGAATATGAGAACGGCCCAGAATTAGAATGAATATCTTTGGTTTTATAGCTTCTCATCATCAAGATTTGGGGCAAGTTATTTTTTTCTGAACTGCAGTTTTTTCACCTGTAAAGTGGGGATTAATGATGCTCCCTAATGTTGTGAGGGTTAAATGAAAAGTGAATGCCAAAGTCTCCAGTAAACTGTGTAGCACCGTACCTGAGTCATTATTATGATAAATGCAAACCCACATTTCCCGTGCATGTACACATTTCCATTCATGCATGTAATGTGTGCCTGTTACATGCATCCGTGTGTCTGTTGGTGCACCTTCATGGTTACATGGAAAAGCAGCTTCCAAACACCTTTCTCTAGATCCTCCTCCCTTTAAGAGGCCAGCTGAAATAGGTGGATAGGTAATTACTTTAGGTAACTAGTTCGGGTTTAGTAGTAGTGTCCTCCATTGTCCTTCTGTGAGTTTGTCACATCCATGCACACAAACAGTGCAGATTTATAGAGCACTGAATGGGTATTAGAGTGCATTACCATTTTTATTACGACTATGATTGTATTTTTCTGCTAAAGCGGTAACATCGAAAGCACTTCCCGGTGGGCTTTTGTTTTATTTTCACATAGGTCACTTGTAGCAGTTACTGAACATGTGGTTTTCCCCATTTTGCATGTGAACAAGCCCAGGCACTGGGGGTTCCTTTAACAAGCTGCCCCCTTTCCAGTGCTGCAGCTGCGTGGAGATCAGAGCCCCTTCTCCTGTCTCCTTTCTTTTCCCGCAGGTCAGTGTAGGAAGTTTGCGCAAAACAGCTGATCGGTAAAACCAGCCAGAGCCCATCAAGGCGTAAATTGACCAGTGCTGATAATGCTTTGAGTTGCCACAGTTATTTCTGCGCTTCGGGCCTGCCCTAAATATGGAATCCGCTCTTCTAACATCAGTAGCGAGGGAAATTTCTGGGTTCGGTTACCCGGAGGGTAATTGCCTGTCCTTCCGCGGTGCGCGGTTGCCAGCTGCCCGGCCGCTCCAGGGCTTTGAAGGGGGGGCGCCCTGGGGCGCCTTCCCTCCGCAGTGCCCGTAGTACCTCGCCCACTTCCTCGACCTCCCGCCTCTCCTGCTCGAAAAAGCCAGGTGGCGCCAACCCTCAAGCCAGGCCCGAGCCCAGGGCGCAGAGCCGGGAGGAAGGGTGGGCCGGGCTGGTGCACCCTCCGACCTCCCCTGCGCACCCCTGGAGGGATACGAGGTGTCCTGTGTGCCACATGCAGCTTGGGGAATGGAAGCAATTAACGCCATGAGGTTTCCTGGCTCTTTGCGGTGTTTTCAGTGGGTTTTGATTTGGGGAAGGAGGGCGCGGAGTGGGGCAAGCCCCTTCGAATCTGCCAGCATCCTGTGTCTGCCTGTCTGCGCTGCAGATGACGCGCGGGCCCGCACTGCGGGGACAGGAGAGGCCTTGGTGTCGTGTGCTTGGCCTACCTGAGATGAGGGACAGAGTCGGTGCAGGTCCAAAAGAGGCAGAACCGGCCCAGCTGTGAAAGGAGGGCTTCCAGCTGCCCTCGTATGGCAGCTGAGGGTCTGAATCTATTAGGAAAGGCACATGTTTCAGCTTTCAAACCCCGTTTTTTATCCTTGAAATGTTTCCAGTCTTTGAACTGCTTTTATTTAACAGAAGAGAGAAACTCGATTATGCGATTATATCCATTTACTTGATTTAAACCAAACTACATTGAACAAAAAAGTTTGTTGAAACTTAGAAAATAACTGTTTATCTGGTAGTGAGAATTTAGCCATCCACACGTGCTGCTGTTTCAAATCATCACCAAATTTGAAGTTAAGATGAATCCAGTAAAAGTAATTTTTTTGTATTTGTTGGAATACTAGGAGCATAGAATTGGAATTATGGCCTGTAGCGATTTTAGGATTTTAATTGAAATGACAGTAACACACATACAAACACATAGAGCTCTCAGCAATGCTGGTCACAATGAGAGTGTGCTATTAATGCTGCCTTCTCTGGGGTGCCAGTGGTGTGTTTATTACAGTGTGGACTTCAGTATTTTTTCATACCACAGGTTGCCAACCATTAGTAACTCAGTAATGTGGGATTTGACTAACATTTTTAAAGTGGAATAGAAAAGAATAGAAAGTATTAGAAGGATGTTAAGGATATTCTTTCATAAGTCTTTTTTCTCGTGTATATATACATGTGTACTGAGTCGCAGTGCAAAATGTATTTTTTATCATGGATTACAGTATAAAGAAGTTTGAAAAAGAAAACTATGGTAGAAAAATCCAACAAGGTCCCCATCCATGTTACGCTCTTGAAGTTTGGGGTTCAGGGTTGGGGCTCCTGCTGCCTCCTGGTGCTCTGCAGTGAACTAGAGGGTATATGCCCCCTTGTAGACCTGACACTGAGCATGACCCTCAGGAAAATGAGATCGGGAGGTGGGTATTCAGTTTTTAAAATCTCAGCACAGTGGGTTCTTTCCTGGTTACAGAAGCGATGCTTGATAAGAGGTCACATCAGGCCTCAGACCCCGGGAAAAAGATGGGCATGGAAGAATGAGATGGAGCCCCAGGCCTCAGAGAGGAAGGTGGCAACAGGAAGATGGGAACAGGACCTCTGCAGCAAAGTCCAAAGTAGAATTCTGCTTATTCAACCTGGGTGTGGAGGGGGGAGGGGCAGCTGGAGTCAGAAGTCTTGGAACGGGGAATCTTAGCAGGGGCAGGTAGAATAGTCTTAGACCAATTTAGGAGCTCAGGGATTGACACGGGGCATGAGGAATGCTTCTGTCCCTCATCTTCCTCTCCGCTCCAGTGTCTAGGGGGAGCAGATACTACAAGACTTTGATTAAACCGTGTTTACTAGAGCGGTAGGTTTTTTGTTTTAAGAGTTGATGGCTCCCTTTGGCTTTTTCTCCAATTTCCTGGTATAGGAGCCTGTCCTCAGGAATGTCAACCAGGCCTGTCTTTTTTCCACTCTAGATACTGGGATTGGTTACCTGAGCCAGATCCAGGTTGGGTATGGCCTCCCTTCTCTCTCTTCCCCTGCAAACACGTTGGTCATTGCTTTGACCCTGTCCCACGTGGTTAACCAGAGGGAAAGGAGATGTAGATTTGGACTTTGGGGCAATGGACCTAGCCCAGGCTTCATCTTAGCCTGACCAGACCTCTGCTGAGATGTATGCCATGTTCACCCCTAGTAATCAGGTGGGCATTGTTTCCACTTTCTCTTGTTCCAGAAATGTCTAATTCCCAACTGCAGGGGTTCTCAAACTTTGGGGTGCAGCAGAATCAGGCGGAGGGCTTGTTAAGCTACAGATTGCTTGGCTCTACCACCCGCCAGCGTTGATGCACCCAGGCTGGGGTGCGTTTCTAACACATTCCCAAGTGATGCTGATGCTGCTGGCCCAGGACCAGACCTTGAGAACCAGCGGTCTGTTTTGAGAAGGGTGTTGGGGGAGAAGGTGACTGGCAGAGCAAGAGGAGAGCCCTCCTGAGATCTTGGCCTTCATACCACCTTAATTCCATGAAGCCTGCCTGCCCCTGCCCCAAGCCAGTCCCCTGACAGTCAAGGCTGCCAGGGGATCACATCTGGAGGAGGGTGACTCAGTCAGTAACAGCGGCTCTGACTGGTTAGTTTGGGGACTCTCCATCTTGAGGGGACTCAGGAGAGGAGGGGTCCAGGGCACCTTACTCTTGGCAGCCACTGAGGACTGTGGTTGCCTGTCCCTGGAGGAGAGCCACGCTCTTGCCGATGGAACTCCTTGTGTTGCAGGGCCTGGGGTACACAAACTAGAATTCCCAGTAACTTCTGCAGCCAGAGGCAGGATGCAGGGCAGGTTCTGATAATGAAATGCAGTCACATAAGATTTGAAAGGCAGAAAAGAGGAGGACGCTGTCTTTCCTCAGCTGTGTAGGTGCCCAAGAGGGCTCTGGAAGGCCTGAGTGTGGGCAGTGGCTGCATCCCATGGCCCGCTGCCCGGTCCCCAGCTTAGAGGGTATGGGGCTCTCACGGCTGCTCCTCAAGCCCTTCCATGTGATAGCTTGTATTAAATCCCTCTGAGCTTGAAAGATCTGGAGTGTTTTCCGTTTCCTGTATTGAGCCCTGACTGACATGGGGAGAGGACGGTCTGGGCACAGAGTATGGCGTAGACCCTGCAGCTGGTGAGGTGACCGTCCTGGGCGGGGGGACCTTTGGGGGTGATGAGCCAGGGCCAGGAGAGCTTGCCTGCTGTCCTGAAACCCGCAGCTTGTTCTGCCTCTCTCACCACAAAGCCTCCCTTCTCCCAGCTTCCCTCTCTGGATTTTGCAGCAAAGCAGGAAAACCAGCAATTTTTTGGAGAGTGTAGGCACACGTTTTCGCTAGGGCTCCATGACTGTCTGCTCTGCCTATTTTGTTACTTGATTGAATATTGTCCTGTCCTGTGCTCTAATTCCTGGACATTCACTCCCCAGTGAGCCTTTACCCTACTTAAGGGAAGAGAGCGAGTTTTTGGTTTCCAGCCTGAGACTGAACAGCAAGTGACTTGAGCAAGTCAGCCTGGCTCAGTGTGAACTCAGTGCTGGACGGGCGCTGCCAATCCCGGCCACAGTGGCGGACTCCGGGGCCACTTCCTCTGTCTGCCTTGCTGCCTGGCCCCACCTTAACACCCTGAACTGCGGTTCTTATTCTGGAGCTGATTCTCTGGCTCAGCAGTTTTTCCTGAGCAGAGACAAGACTGAATATATGTCCCTTACTGATTGTTGTCCAGAAGGACTTGGTTGCTCTGGTCTCACTGCTCTCGGGCGCGGTACCCCTCCCTGCAGGAGGAGACATCTGCTGCACTTGGATGTGATCATGTGAACTTGCTCTGGCCAATGAAGTGGGAGTAGAAATGACTGCCCTTGGTCTGCACTTGGTCTTTAGTCCCTCTTGCTACACGCCAGCAATGACGCAGATAGAGGCAGCGCCGCAGTGATGACAGCGTGGAGCCTGGCTGCAGGAACCCAGGAGGGACATGGTGCTAAAACTTTCAAAAAATACTAATTCTGTATTAGTTTATTGATTTCTGTGAAGTGGTTGGGACTTTAGAGGCCTAATACATTGCACCTCTCACCCCAGCCCGGGTTTAGTCCAAAAAGGCCGGTGGTTCTTCCAAATGCACCAATGGGCTAGGTCAGGAAGGGGTGCAGGGAGTTACTCCACAGGCGGTCCTGTCCTCTGAAAACTTTGGGGGAGGGAAATAGGAGAGGTTTCTGAAGGGATTTCATCACTGTAGAATTGTATCACTCTCTGTATCTGAAAGAATTTGCCAGAAATAGAAATATTAGGAGAGGCCATAAAAATGTTAATTCTTGTCTCATTTTCATGCTTGCGTATTTGAAAGCCTAAGGAGGCCATTCAAGTGATGGATCAAAGCATTAAATAAAACTTTGAGCAACGGTAATCCTAACCGATAGAGCAGCAGCTCCATAGTAGGTGAACTGTGGCCTGAACCTTAACAGGGCAGACTTTCTGCCAAGACTGCGAGGGCCTGGCTCCTCGTTAACTGATGGCTGGTGCTCCCAGCACAGTGCTCTGCTCTGGCTGCTGAGCCTGGGGAAATGGCGTTGTTTTGAAACCCAGTGCTCTTAATGAAGCAGTTCCTGGCCCTGAAATGTGCGGAAAAATACTTAAAAGTGTGATGAAAAACTCGTCTGTTGAAAAGCCAATGACTTTCCAGGGTTGATTTTTAAATAATAGATTTGTTTTATTTGACACTTTGGTAAATGCTTTAATAAAACGTAACAAGGTCAAAGAAATTGTACAGTGTGTTTTATGTCCCACAGCCTGGAATATCTGAACTCTGTGCTTGCAAATGAGCATCATTAGTAGTGAAAATTTTGTTGCAAAATTTTTCATGGACTGTTCTGGAGTGTCAGACTTCAAGGCGCTATCACAGAATTGGCAAGGTTCAAGGGATTTTTACTGACTTAATAACATTTTTCTTTATTGTCTCCATAATCACCTGCTTCATGAACTGTGGCTAGAGCAGATGTTGCAACTGGTAATTTTCTTAGAACCCAAGTGCCATTATGTTTTTCCATCTTTTGATTTCCATCATTTCTGGGAATTGTTAGTAGATGGAATAAAAAGAGAATACATTATAAACAATTCAAAACACTGAAAACAAAATTCCTTGGACCTTTTACAGCTACCACACATGCAAATAAATGTGGCTTTGCATTCCAATGGCGTTTGAGTGGGGATTACATTTTCCTCATTAACCTCTTTCTTAACCAAACAGTATTGTTTTTCAAGTCTCTTTTATCGAAATCAAGTTTGACATTTTAAATTAATTCACACTCAGTTCAAGTGAAGAAGCAGAATGTCTTCTTTTGATCCCAGTCATTTGTGCAGTCCTGGCTGAACTGTGCCAAAGTAGGAAGGCCTCCTGGTTTACCATGAAATCGGGAGGTTGGTTTTATTCTTTGCAAAATCAAAACATTAGGGTACTAAGTATGTTTTTTCCTGTCCTACTAAGGAAAGAGGTGGAAAAAGTAATCATGGATACACACCTGAGATCTGAACTGCTTGCCTCCCAATGGCAAACTATTTATAAAGTGAATGTACGTACTTCTAATTGAAGGAACAGCCAATCTGTCTCCCATTGGTCATAACCAATAATTCCTCTGCTAATATGTGGACCTTAATTTGAAGCAGTGGGAATCTTCTCTTTTCTCCAGGAAAGTCAATAGAGTTGTTTAGAAAGACTGCACAATTTTGGTAGGAGGAGAAATATAACAGGATTTTTTAAAACTTCTGTAAACACTTAAGCATGTATCTGCAGTTCTTGCCCTGATAACAGAACAAAAGTATACATCGTTTTCATTGTTGATATTTGGCAGTAGATGGTGAAATATTTGTGTGTATTTGGGTCTGTCTAAGTGAAATGAGAGAGATGTTAAAATAACTCTCCGTCTGAGTTACATGCACCAATTTTAGGAAACCCTGTAGCAGTTGCTTTCACTATGCTGTTAGCTCTGTCTTGTTTTGTCAAGATTTCTTTTTCATTCCACCATCTTCTCATGCATTATTTTCAACTCCTGTAATCCTAGCTCAATGTGGCATGAGTTAGAGTTGGAAAGAGAAGCAACACTAGTTTTCTTAGTGTCCACAGTTTCAAAACACACCCTTTCATGTTATTTGACACCATTTTCTACATGTGCTTTCTTTAGAAAGTGGAAATATACATTATTGAGAGTTTGCCAGATGATACCATATTGCAAAATGTTTGCAAAACTGAATTATTGACAAAATGCATGTGATTCCAAAAGGGCCTGCTTGATTGAAAGCAGTTGCAGTATTTCAGCATGAGAATATTGCTCATCCTTTCTGTTTATAGATTCTACAGAGCATACCTCTGGACTTCTGTCCACAGAAAGTTTCTACACAGCTAACTTGGAACAGGTTAGAGCTAGACTCTACAGCTTCTATTCCTGGAGTAAGCATTCAGGAAAACTACTCTCCCCTGGTCATCTCTAGTTCATAGGAGGCTGAATTCCCCTGCATGCCTCTAGTGTCTAACACCACCTACTTGGCGTAATCATGCTTGTGCAATCCCAGCGTGTGCTGTGGTCGCCAAGATGCAGCTGTGCCCTCAGTAGGTCCTTTGAAAAGATGCTCCTTCAGAATTGACTTGCTGTTCACGCCTCAGCATCCCAGCTTGGCTGACACTTAGCCTACTTCTGCGAATGACACCAAAATCAGTTCTGCCGCTAACTAGAAACAAGGCCGTTTCCATTGTGAAAGAGTAATAGCCTCATGAAAAGTTGCATTTGCATACTTGGTGATAATAATTAACAATTAGAATTTTTAAAAAAATTTTAAAGCTTAAGTATGTAATATATGCGATGTATGGTGAGAGAGAATTTTTCAAAAATATAATATATTTGACATCTCAGTTGCCTTTTGACTAACACAGACTTAGCATCCTGAAAATTGATCAAAGAAGGAGAAAAAAATTTTGCTTTATTTTTTCATTTGCAATACACTTTCTTTGTCACACTACTCTCTTAACTAATAAGGAAAACCATCCACGCAGTGTAGCTCATCTTTATTTGGAATTTCAGAAAAGCTACTGTCCCCAACTATTTTCTGAACTTTTCAAAGGACTTTTTGCTGTCTAGCTTCATCTTGTTTAAAGATGTTAGAGCTGTGTTGAGATTAATATCAACAATCAGAAAGTAACATCATAGTCTGGTTGTCATTGTCCTGTGTAGACATGCTAGAACTAGATTGCCTGTGTTAAAAATTAATGGATTAGAGAAGAGAAGCATTCGGACTCTCAATGATGGGGGCTTCAGCTATCCCGGCATCTGCCAGATGTCTCATTTTCTAAACTCAGAACCTCTGATAAATTCATGATTTACATCAGTTAGTGCTCTCAGCCCCGGCTGCATGTTAGAATAATCCCAGACTTTTTTTTAAAACAGAATGGATAGGCAGGCTCCACCCATTCTACCCTGAGAGCAGAATCTCTCAGGGTAGGGCCCCAGACGTTGGTTGGTTGGTTTGTTTTTAAGTGCCCCCGCCCCCTAGTGATTCCAGTGTGTAGCCAGGTTGAGAATTGCTAACCCACATGATAATTTCATCTTTCAGAAGGGAGAGGAAGTGATGAAGAGGATTAACACCCTGCTTCTAATTCTGGCCAACTCAGAGGCTCTGCACGGAAAATCAGAAGTGACAGGAATCCTGGAAGAGGGCCACCTGGCCATCAGAAAATTCCAGAGGGATGTGGTCACTGCCAGACATACAGTCGGTTAGTTTGAGTTTTTAAATATCTCAGGAAATTATAAAAGCTTGACTTTGACCCCCTGGTCTGAGATTCCAAAAAGAAGCAGGAGAGGGTCCTCAAAATGCACTTCTGATGCTACAGTTGTAAATGGTCCAAAGCGAGGGCGGGTGGGGGTGGGGAGGAGAAGAAGAGAAGGGAAGGAGGTGGCCAAGAAGGTTTACTCTCTGTGCAGGAAGCTGTTTGTTGAGATCACATGTATTGTTAAATGGTGTATGTAAAGTGTGAATGACGGTCTGGGAAAACAAGCATGGATATAAAAAAACTGCCAAGAACATGTGAGAAAAGAGTCAGAAAGACTAAATCCAGAAGGAGGCTAACATTCCCAATGATGAAGAGGGCTGTCGGAAACAAAAGCGAGTGTAGAATCCATGCAATGGCTGGGATGGCGTTTCATCCATGTTATGTGAGCAGTAAAGATACAAGGTGACCACTCCCTCAGACTCTATGTTACACTTTAGAAAGGATGGGACAAAGTTTGGTAAGAGGGATTGAAGAATAAGATCACTTAGGAGCAAATGCTCGCTGTCCTAAATAAGTTGAAACATTGGTCTGGAAATAACAAACCGAAATATGAATAGAATTTTCAGATGAAATTGCTTTAATCATTAAAAATATGAAGATTGTAAGATGTGCCTGAGGACTGTTCCACATTTTTTTTTAAGAGGAAAGTAGAAAACGTCTTTGAACTATAGACTCAACGACCTGCTGATTCTTCAGTTCAAAAATTCTAACATTTACTTTAAAATGCAGTTTGAATGCAAGACTGCCACGTTAAATTATACCTATGACATAGTTAACAGAGTAGAGACAAGGAAGCATAACCTTTGAAATAATCTAATTCAAATTCAGAAAGTCATAACCCTTGAGAATTTGATAAAAGCTTAATGCACTCTTGGAATAGTTAAATAATACAGTGTAACTGACCACTCCAGAACTTAGTGGCTTAAAGAAGCTACTATTAATTTGCTCACAGTTCTGCTGTTTTCCTGGGCCCAGCTGGCTGGTTTCATCTGGGATCCCTCAGGCAGCTTCAGTCATCCTTAGCTTAACTGAGACTGGATGGTCCAGGACAGCCTCAGCCACATGCCCAACAGTTGTTGCTGGCTGCCAGCTGGGCCGCAGCTCTCCAGCAGGGGTGCCAGGGCTTGTTTACATGGTGAGCAGCCTTCCAGGAGAACGAGGGCAGAAGCAGCAAGGTCAAGGTTTAGAAGTCACATAACAACACTTATCACTTCTCCTTCATCCTGTTGGTCAGGGCAAGTTGCAAGGCCACCCCATACCCAGGGACAGGGAATCACATAATACCTTTAGATGAGAGTTGTTGCTGCTTGTGTGTCTAATCTACCACACCTCTCCTCAGAGAAAGGCCTCTACACTAATACACACGAAATAGTTTAATTTCAGGGGATTCATGGACCCTTTCAACCCAAGTTAAGAGTCTGTATTCTAACCATTGGCATATTTAAGCAAGGAAATTGAGGTCCAAAGACACTAAGGACTGTTTGTTGAGTATACAAGCATAGGAGAGTGGGCTGTCATATAGGTGTTACAGCTCCCAATCCTGTGCTGTTTTCATCATGCCCAATTGATAATCACCTCATTATTATCGGAAGTGGATTTTAGCAATTTCCAAAGTCAACTTTTGACAACCAAATCTGGACAACAATTTAACTCAGATGTATACAGTAAAGTATAAGTATTTGATTTGCATATTCTACACATACATCCAGATAGGAAAGTAGACTGGTTAAAATAAGCAGACTAGTTGCAGCCCCAGCTTTCTGAACTCGCCAGATGCATTTTCCCTTTGTCAGTTAGCAAGTCATCAGTGGAGCCATGAAAATATCTAGTTCCCTAAAGTTAGTCTTTTTTAAAAGCATTAACTCACTGTGCTTTTTATTTTAATAAAGAATTATACTTGGTTTTTCAAAGCTTTCATCAGGCTGGTATATTCAACCTAAAATTATGAAAACAAATCAGCGTCTGCAGTCAGCCATTAGGTAATTATTCATTCTCTTACTCCTGTCTTTGTCATTTGGGGTACTATTCTAGCTTACAGTGGTCGTGCCTACCTCGGCTAGTAAATTGGCCATCAGTGGGTTCCCAGAGCTATGTGTTGTCGTCCCCTTATCCATTCCTTTTATGGTTACTCCATGCCCGTGTTCAGACCTGGAGCAACATAAGAGTGCTGTGGACACGAATGTCGTATTGTCCTGAGTAATGAGATGAGATCCAGGCAGCACCCCGTGACCAAGAAGGCGGGCATTACCGTAGGTGTGTGATGGCTGCCGGACTCTGGCCGTAAATGTATTGAGCCACACACCAGAACTGAAACGGGGGGTCCCTTGAAGTGACTTCTTTGTTTCTTTTTTTAAGAAGGTCGAAAGACATGAATGAAGACATACTAGTAACGAAGCATGGTGTATCAAGCCTAATTAGGAATAGAAAATCACTTCTAAAATCTGTGTCTGTTCATTTTCCTTACTTCATTTGTTTTTGTTTCGCCCTCATCTGTGATTCATTTGCCTTTCGTCATCTTCCACAATGGCTTCTGCAAGAATATCCGTCTGGAAACCTACAGTGTGGCTTGCACCCACTTCAAACATTGTTTAAAATCTCATTTATTATTTTGTACTGTGGTCTCACTTAAAAGTCAGGTTACTGAGACTGCAGAGCACATACCTTTAATTCCCAGGGTGAGAGGGAGAGGGAGAGGGAGCAAGCCCGATAGTGTGCTGGGGTGGGCTGAGCTAGCGCTGTGAGACGCCCCACAGCAGACATGCCAGGAGGACAGAATTCAGAAGCCTTACAGGCAACTGAAGTCTTGAGACGCAGAAAACTGGAAACTGCCCAAACCTGGGCTCCATAGAGGATCGAAATGTGATGAAGACCAGGACTGGTATTTGTTTTTTCCAACCAGAGGTTAGTTACTTAACGAACACATTCCCAGGATTACAAGGATTTGCCCCAATAGCCAAGGGAACACTTATCTGCAGTAGAATTAGTGAAATGAAGAGATGGGATTCTGTGTGAGCCGTCTGTTACAGGAGACTGTATTTAGAACTTGAAATTAACACTGGGAATAATCATATTAAATTGATACGAGCAGACAGATGAAAGCTATATTAAGTAGGAATTATGTTTTGCTAATTATCTTAAATTTTCAGATACTAAAATCCAGGTGTTTGGGGGAGCCACTAGGGTTTAGCATCATTCCTTTAAAGAAGAATGAAAACAAGACCATGTGGGGAGCATCGCAGGCCAGGAGCTTAATCATACTCATTCAGCTCACTTCCTTGCTCCATGCCCAAATAGGAAATAGGCACCTACAGTGGAAAACTGCTTCCTGGCAGGCTGTGCTGCCTTGGACAAGGGCTGGGGGTGCAGCGTTCTGTAGGCAGGGGGGTGCTCTGCTGAAGCACCTCCACCCAACACGATGCAGAAACATTGTGTGAACAGAGGAAAAGCACAGTGATAGCAATTGAACTCCCTAATGGTGGAGGTCCTCATACGAGTGGAAAATTAGGATGTTCTGCTGAAGGCCCCCAGTGGCTCCATAACCTTTAGAGAGCTGGAGGGAGTGAGGATGGCTTTGCATGTAGGGCTGGAGGTTCAGCTGCAATAAATGTAACCTTGTGGTGCAACTGTGGTTCTATTTCAAACCCTCATTCAGTCACTTCAAGACCTTTCTCGGTTTCTGGTGTCACACGCAGATTCCGGGGAGGCTTACACAGAGCCAAGGCACTGGAGGGACTCATCTGATCCTTCATAGTGTCTGTGTGCTCGGGGGACACTGAGTTGCCCATCAGCCTGGGCTGTTCCTGGTCATAAATTCAATCCTGTGAGGTCCCTTCAGCTCCCTCTGCCTGCCCTCAGCTCCTGTGCCTCTTTCTGCCACTTCCCCACCACTCTTGGGCACTCAGCAATTTTGCTTCTGCTCGTACACTCACTGGGGCCTGGGGATTTTGTGAGGCTGAGATCTGGGGTGGCCAAGACATGGCACAGAACCATATTTGTCCCTCTTCCAAATTCTTGTCATTCTCAGGGCTGTACCAGGAAGCGCGGTCCAAGTTTCCCCTTCTGAGATCTGTGAAGGTTTTGACCATTCCCCAAGAACAGTGAGCAGGGCCTTTCTCAGAAACCCGTCACTGCCTGCCTTTCCTGCTGGCCTCCCTTGCTGCTTCTCCCAGCCTAGGAATCTTTTTATGGGCCTCAGGGCAGAAAAGACTTGCTTTCAAGGTCTCCTCTGCCACTGAGTGAGTTTTGTTTTAATTGTGGTAAAATACACATAACGTAAAATTTATCATTTTAACCAATTTTAAGTGGCATTAAGTACATTCTGATTGTTGTGTGACCATCACTGCTCTCCATTTCCAGAACTTTTTAATCTTCCCAAACTGAAACTCTGTCCCCGTTAAACACTAACTCCCCATTCCCCACCCCCAGCCCCTGGGAATCAGCATTCTTCTTCATGTCGCTATGAATTTGACTAAGTACGTCATACAGGTGGAACTGTACAATATGTGTCCTTTTGTGTCTGCCTTATTTCACTCAGTATAATGTCTTCAGTGTTTATCCGTGTCCTAGCCTGTGTCAGAATGTCCTTCCTTTTTAAGGCTGAATAATATTCCATTGTATGGATGGACCACATTTGTGCAACGATGGACATTTTGGTTGTTTCCGCCTTTTGGCTATCATGAATAATTCTGCTATGAACACTGTTGTACAAGTATCTATTTGGGTCCCTGCTTTCAATTTTTGGAGCGGTCTATACCCAGAGGTAAAATTGCTGGGTCATGTGGTAATTCTAAGTTTAATTTTTGAGGAACTGCTATATTGTGTTCCAGAGTGGCTGAATGCACAGGGTTCCAGTTTCTCCATATCCTTGCCTGTCAGTGAGTTCTAACAGAGGTGCTCTTGGCACTTGGGGTCAGCCCTTCCTTGTCCTACAGGATTTTCCCCGTTCCCCACTCTTTAGCATCCCTGGCCTCACCCACTATTTTCAGATGATGGAATAATGTCCCCGGTTGTTGTGAAAAACACCTATCCCCCCCAACTAGTATACAACGCCTTTCAAATATCCCCTAAGGGGTGAGAAGAAGCTGCATAGTTAGAACCCCTGGTGCGATGCCTGAAAGCTTTGTTTCTGGAAACTGGAAAAGGCTCTTTTTTCTCTGTCTTGCTGTCACATCCCTTCCTTGATTCAATTAGTAAAGAATGAGGTAATTTAATTGAAAGGAAGGGACAGGAGGAGGAGGGAGGAAAGAGATTACTGTTTCAAAATATTGACTCACTCCACAAGGATTTCTCATCTTGTCTACTTTCTTCTCTTGAATAACTACAAATGTTTGTGATCTTTATTTTCTTGTCTAACCAATTTAGATTTTCCAGAAGGCCCTAGACTTGTCATACATGTCCTTCAGAAACGCATGTGCACTGTATTAATGCAGTGCATGCAGTGATCAGTGTCACTCCTGTGCGTCTCCTTACTTCCACATGCTCTGTTACACTACTTCACTTTGGCACCAGGCAGGTGGGTTTTCCACCCATCAAGCAATTCTGCAACACCAGCTGGGTTCCTACACTAACTCACTTATGATAACTGCCTAGCTGGAGAGAGCATCAGATCCCACAGGTTAAGGGCTCAGTCCTGCAAGACTGCCCCCTCCACTTCAGATGCCATTCTTAAGTGCAGGTTGTCACCTGTGCTTTTGACAAACCAGCCATAAATCAGAGGTGCCCATGACCCCCTCCTTGAGTTCAGTTAATTTGCTGGAGTGGCTCACAGGACTCAGAGAAGGATTTTACTTAACTAGATTTGGTAATCTAGCATAAAAGGATATAACTCAGGAGCAGCCAGATGGAAGAGGTGTGTAGGGCAAGGCCTGGGGAGGGTGAGGAGCTTCTGTCCCTCTCAGAGTGACCCCTCTCCCAGCACGTCCACGTGTCCCTCAACTCAGCAGCTCTCCCAGCACCCTCCTTGGGGTGTTTTGGAGGCCCCACCACATAGGCACAATTGATTAAATCACTGACTGCTGGTGATTGATTCGACCCCCAGCCCCTCTCTTATTATAAATCACAACATCCCACTGCTCTTTCCTGGGATGTGATACTGGTCTAGTGACTCGTCTCTAGCTGTAGCTTACCCACAGGTGAGTGATCTGCAGGCAGCTGTGACCTGTCAAGTCTGTTGACATCTCATGACCACAGGTAACTCCAGGGACTTTCAATGAAATGATCATTAAGTGGCATCCCTTAAAAACAGTGTAATTGTAGACCGTGACCAGTAAATAATCATAAGAATTCACATATCATCATGTGGAGGAGCTACTAGATATTCTAAAATGTAAAGAATTTCTGACTCTTGTTCCTCTTCACTTAAACTTTATGTTTTTACCTTAACCTTTGTTTTTATTTTCCTACTTTCTAATGTTCAAGTGACCTGCTTCCTTAAGTGGTTAAGCGCTTTGAAGTCAGAGACCTGGCTGCTTTCAGACCAAGGGATTTACTCTCTGAGTCTGCCTCCTCATCCACAAATCTCTGGATTTACGCAGTGGTTCAGTTCCTTAAAACTGGTAACGTTTTTTTTTTAATTAAAAAAAATTTTGTCCTTTATTTTTTAAATTGAGGTATAATTTATGTATAGCATTATATTAGTTTCATATAGTGATTCAATATTTGTATATATTGCAAAATGATCACCACAGTAAGTTTAGTTAACATCACCACCATACATAGTTACACATTTTTTTATATTTAACTATAGTTTATTTACAATATTGTGTTAGTTTCAGCTTCAGATTCTTTTCCATTATAGGTTATCACAAGATATTGAATATAGTTCCCTGTGCTATAGAGTAGATCCTTGTTGTTTATGTATTTTATATAGAGTAATGTGTAGAATTCTATATCCAGCAAAAATTATACCTCAAAAGTATAGGAGAAATATTTTATCAGACAAACAAAAACAGGTGACTCTGCAAGAGATGTTAAAAGAAGTTCTTCTGGGAGGAGGAATATGTTAAGGTACAACTTAGATTTATATAAAGAAAGGAAGAGCATTAAATAAGGAATTATGTAAGGTAAAATCAAATACTCTTTTTATTTTTCTTCTCTTTTCTGTTATGGTTTGTCTGTTGAATATAGTTCCCTGTGCTATACAGTAGGACCTCATTGTTTATCCATCCTGTATCTACTAGTTTGCATCTACCAACCCCAAACTCGCACTGCATCCCTCCATCACCCTCCCTTCCCCTTGGCAGCCACAAGTCTGTTCTCTATGTCTTTGAGTCTGTTTCTGTTTCATAGATAAGTTTATTTGTGTCATATTTTAGATTCCACATATAAGTGATATCATATGGTATTTGTCTTTCTCTTTCTAACTTTACTTAGTATAATCTCTCAGTCCATCTATGTTGCTGCAAATGGCATTATTTCATTCTTTTTTATGGTTGAGTAGTATTCCATTGTATATATGCACCACATCTTCTTTATCCATTCATCTGTTGATGGACATTAAGGTCATTTCCATGTCTTGGCTATTGTGAATAGTGCTGCTGTGAACCCTAGGGTGCATGTATCTTTTTGAGTTATAGTTTTGTCCAGATATATGCCCAGGAATGGGATTGCTGGATCATATGGTAATTCTATTTTTAGCTTTCTGAGGAACCTCCATACTGTTCTCCATAGTGGTTGTATCAGCTTACATTCCCACCAACAGTGCAGGAAGGTTCCCTTTTCTCCACACCCTCTCCAGCATTTATTATTTGTAGACTTTTTAATAATGGCCATCCTGACCAGTGTGAGGTGATACCTCATTGTAGTTGTGATTTGCGTTTCTCTAATAATTAGTGATGTTGAGCATCTTTTCATGTGTCTGTTGGCCATCTGAACGTAATTAAATAATGCTTAGATTAAAATAATTTTCTTCTAAGGAAAAAAGACAAAGCAAAAGATGCAGTCCAGTCGAGAGGAAAAATGTTAGCTATGCCTCCCTACCTTGGGGTATTATATGAACATGAACAGTTAGGCAACAGTCTAAGTGAGAATACGTAACAGTTGCGTTTATAAATTTTTTTAAGTTTATAAAATAAAAAATTTTGAAGTCACTAACAATGCCAGGTGGAGTCACAGGTGACGTTAGCCCAGCCCCACTATTCTAGAGCTTCCTTACAAGAGTCCTTGCCTGCAAAGTCCCTGCACCAAAACACTCTTTAACTTGGGGGCCTTGCTCTGTATTGTTAACGGGCAGTTACTGAGAGAGGAGCTGGGCATCCCTGTCCAACTGAACCTCCATTTGGCTCCTTTGTTCTTTGCATAAACTTTCACTTCTGTGGGATCCTGAGTTATTAAACGTTTCTTACTCCTGGTTTCATCTAAAATTACAGAATAAGTAGCTCCTGAGGAAGCACAGGAATCCATAGAGCCTACTCACAGGCTATCAGGATAACCTTGGTGTCAATAGACAGGTGGCAACCGTCTGAGAAAACCCTGACTCCTGGCAGGGCTTTGGAAGGACCAGCGAGAAAATCAAAACATTTCTACAAACGTTATTAAATGTGCTAACCTGAAATTACTGCTTATTTATTTTCAAAGGTTGAACATTTCTTGGTGATTCCCCCACTCAGAATTTCGCGTGCATAGGAATCAGATCTAAGGCTAACTTCAAAAGGCTGTTGTGAGGATTAATTGAGGCAGTGTATGTAACCTGCCTTGCCTAATGCCTAGAACTAAATAACCATCCAATAAAAAGCTCTAAAATTGTGATGGTGAAGATAATGGTGCAAATAATTCTAACACTGATGTAGTTTTTAAAAAGTTGGTTCAAATCAGTAAATACTCAGAAATTCAAGTTTTAACAGACATGTTTGTTTTTCTAAATCACAAATCTAACCTAAACTACCTGCTGTGACGTCGTCATTACCAGCAGGATGTGTTCAGACTCCCTAGCCCAACACACAGAAGCCTTTAGGATTCAGCTACTGTGAACCCCCCTGATTCAGTCAGGAACCCCCTGACTGCCTTCTCCAACCCTCACCCCTCCCCTGCTGCCCAGACATATCAGAATCTTCCGTGGTCCGGTGCCCCTGCTGATCCCTGCCCCTTGGCCATCACGCACAGAGCGCCCTTTCCCTTTCTTTCTCTGCCCAGTAAACACTCTGCCTCATTCTCAGGATCAATCCCAGGATCTGTTGAGAGCTCTCATGTCCCTACCTGCAGGTAGCTCAGCCTCTTCCTCATGGGCATCCCTCCTGTATCTTATAGAAACTTCTCTCTCATCTCTTCTAGCTAGGTGGCTGCAAAATGTATTGCCCAAATAAGGACACTTTTGCAAACAATAGGGAGCTTTTAATTAGTTCATTGGGACTACAGGTGTA
Source organism: Lipotes vexillifer (assembly GCF_000442215.2). Classification (NCBI taxonomy): domain Eukaryota; kingdom Metazoa; phylum Chordata; class Mammalia; order Artiodactyla; family Lipotidae; genus Lipotes; species Lipotes vexillifer. The sequence goes on from NW_006783917.1 coordinate 901,063, forward strand.
AAGGGGTCTGCTCTACGCTAGTAGCATGTGGGTCATCTTACCATTAACACTATTTCATGCATGCGTGTATTGAATCATTATGTTGTACACCTGAAACTAGTACAGTGTTTTAAATTTAATTTTTATTTTATATTGGAGTATAGTTGACTTACAATGTTGTGTTAGTTTCAGGTGTACAGCAAAGTGACTCAGTTATACATATACATATATCCATTCTTTTTCAGATTCTTTTCTCATATAGGTTATTACAGAATATTGAGTAGAGTTCCCTGTGCTATACAGTAAGTCCTTGTTGATTATCTATTTTATATATAGTAGTGTGTATATGTTAATCCTAAATCCTAATTTATCCCTCCCCACCCCCAGCCTTTCTCCCCTTTGGTAACCATAAGTTTTGTTTTCGAAGTTTGTGAGTCCATTTCTGTTTTGTAAATAAGCTCATTTGTATTATTTTTTTTAGATTCCATATATAAGTGATACCATATTTGTCTTTCTCTGTCTGACTTCACTTAGTATGACAATCTCTGGGTCCATCCATGTTGCTGCAAACGGCATTTATTTATTTATTTATTTTTTGTGGTATGCGGGCCTCTCACCGCCGTGGCCTCTCCCGTTGTGGAGCACAGGCTCCGGACGTGCAGGCCCAGCGACCATGGCTCACGGGCCCAGCTGCTCCGTGGCATGGGGGATCTTCCTGGACCGGGGCACAAACCTGCGTCCCCTGCATCGGCAGGAGGACTCTCAACCACTGTGCCACCAGGGAAGCCCTGCAAATGGCATTTTTTATTCTTTTTTTATGGCTGAGTAATATTCCATTGTATATGTGTACCACATCTTCTTTATCCATTCCTCTGTTGATGGACATTTAGGTTGCTTCCATATCTTGGCTGTTGTAAATACAGCTGCTGTGAACATTGGGGTGCATGTATCCTTCAAATTCGAGGTTTTGCCAGATATATGCCCAGGAGTAGGATTGCTGGGTCATATGGTAGTTTTTTAAGGAACCTCCATACTGTTCTCCATAGTGGCTGCATCAGTGTACATTCCAACCAGCAGTGCAAGAGGGTTCCCTTTTCTCCAGACCCTCTCCAGCATTTACTGTTCGTAGATTTATTGATGATGGCCATTCTGACTGCTGTGAGGTGATACCTCATTGTAGTTTTGATTTGCATTTCTCCAATGGTAAGTGATGTTGAGCATCCTTTCATATGTTTGTTGGCAATCTGTATATCTTCTTTGGAGAAATGTCTATTTAGATCTTCTGCCTATTTTTGTTTTTGTTTTTTTCTTAACATCTTTATTGGAGTATAATTGCTTTACAGTGGTGTGTTACTTTCTGCTTTATAACAAAGTGCATCAGTTACACATATACATATGTTCCCCTATCTCTTCCCTCTTGTGTCTCCCTCCCTCCCACCCCTCTAGGTGGTCACAAACCACCTAGCTGATCTCCCTGTGCTATGCAGCTGCTTCCCACTAGCTATCTGATTTACGTTTGGTAGTGTATATATGTCCATGCCACTCTCTTACTTTGTCACAGCTTCCCCTTCCCCTTCCCCATATCCTCAAGTCCATGCTCTAGTAGGTCTGTGTCTTTATTCCTGTCTTACCCCTAGGTACTTCATGACCTGCTTTGTTGTTTTGTTTTTTTCTTAGATTCCGTATATATATGTTAGCATACGGTATTTGTTTTTCTCTTTCTGACTTCACTCTGTATGTCAGACTCTAGTCCATCTACCTCACTACATATAACTCAGTTTCATTTCTTTTTATGGCTGAGTAATATTCCATTGTATATGTGTGCCACATCTTCTTTATCCATTCATCTGTTGATGGACACATAGGTTGCTTCCATGTCCTGGCTATTGTAAATAGAGCTGCAATGAACATTTTGGTACATGACTCTTTTTGAATTATGGTTTTCTTAGGGTATATGCCCAGTAGTGGGATTGCTGGGTCGTATGGTAGTTCTATTTGTAGTTTTTTAAGGAACCTCCATACTGTTCTCCATAGTGGCTGTATCAATTTACATTCCCACCAACAGTGCAAGAGGGTTCCCTTTTCTCCACACCCTTTCCAGCCTTTATTGTTTGTAGATTTATTGATGATGGCCATTCTGACTGCTGTGAGGTGATAACTCATTGTAGTTTTGGTTTGCATTTCTCTAATGGTAAGTGATGTTGAGTTTCCTTTCATATGTTTGTTGGCAATCTATATATCTTCTTTGGAGAAATGTCTATTTAGGTCTTCTGCCTATTTTTGGTTTGGATTGTTTGTTTTTTTGATATTGAGCTGCATGAGCTGCTTGTATATTTTGGAGATTAATCCTTTGCCAGTTGCTTCATTTACAAATATTTTCTCCCATTCTGAGGGTTGTCTTTTCATTTTGTTTATGGTTTCCTTTGCTGTGCAAAAGCTTTTGTTTCATTAGGTCCCACTTGTTTATTTTTGTTTTTATTTCCATTTCTCTAGGAGGTGTGTCAAAAAGGATCTTGCTGTGGTGTATGTCATAGAGTGTTCTCCCTATGTTTTCCTCTAAGAGTTTTATAGTGTCTGGCCTTACATTTACGTCTTTAATCCATTTTGAGTTTATTTTTGTGTATGGTGTTAGGAAGTGTTCTAATTTCATTCTTTTACATGTAGCTGTCCAGTTTTCCTATCACCACTTATTGAAGAGTCTGTCTTTTCTCCATTGTATACTCTTGCCTCCTTTATCAAAGATAAGGTGACGATATGTGCATGGGTTTGTCTCTGGGCTGTCTATCCTGTTCCTTTAATCTGTATTTCTGTTTTTCTGCCAGTACCATACTGTCTTGATTACTGTAGCTTTGTAGTATAGTCTGAAGTCAGGGAGCCTGATTCCTCCAGCTCCATGTTTCTTTCTCAAGATTGCTTTGGCTGTTTGGGGTCTTTTGTGTTTCCATACAAACTGTGAAATTTTTTGTTCTACTTGTGTGAAAAATGCCATTGGTAGTTTCATAGGGATTGCATTGAATCTGTAGATTGCTTTGGGTAGTAGAGCCATTTTCACAGTGTTGATTCTTCCAATCCAAGAACATGGTATGTCTCTCCATCTGTTTGTATCATCTTTAATTTCTTTCATCAGTGTCTTATAATTTTCTGCATACAGGTCTTTTGTCTCCTTAGATAAGATTATTCCTAGGTGTTTGATTATTTTTGTTGTAATGGTAAATGGGGGTGTTTCCTTAATTTCTCTTTCACATTTTTCACCATTAGTGTATATAGGAATGCAAGAGATTTCTGAACGTTAATTTTGAATCCTGCTTGCTACTCTACCAGATTCATTGATTAGCTCTAGTAGTTTTCTGGTAGCATCTTTAGGATTCTCTGTGTATAGTGTCATGTCATCTGCAAACAGTGACAGTTTTACTTCTTTTCCTATTTGGATTCCTTTTATTTCTTTTGCTTCTCTGATTGCTGTGGCTAAAACTTCAAAACTATGTTGAATCATAGTGGTGAGACTTGGTAGCCTTGTGTTTTTCCTGATCTTAGAGGAAATGGTTTCGGTTTTTCACCATTGAGAATGGTGTTTGTCATATATGGCCTTACTGTGTTGAGGTAGCTTCCCTCTCTGCCTACTTTCCGGAGGGTTTTTTTTAATCATAAATGGGTGTTGAATTTTGTCGAAAGCTTTTTCTGCATCTGTTGAGATGATCATATATTTTTTCTCCTGCAGTTTGTTAATATGGTGTATCACATTGACTGATTTGCATATATTGAAGAATCCTTGCATTCCTGGGATATATCCCACTTGATCATCGGGTATGATCCTTTTAATGTGCTGTCGGATTCTGTTTGCTAGTATTTTGTTGAGGATTTTTGCATCTATGTTCATCAGTGATACTGGCCCGTAGTCTTCTTTCTTTGTGACATCCTTGTCTGGTTTTGGTATCAAGGTGATGGTGGCCTCGTAGAATGAATTTGGGAGTGTTCCTCCCTCAGCTATATTTTGGAAGAGTTTGAGAAGGATAGGTGTTAGCTCTTCTCTAAATTTTAATCACAGTTTCAGTTTCAGTGCTTGTGATTGGTGTGTTTATATTTTTTATTTCTTCCTGGTTCAGTCCTGGAAGGTTATACTTTCCTAAGAATTTGTCCATTTCTTCCAGGTTGTCCATTTTATTGGCGTATAGTTGCTTGTAGTAATCTCTCATGATCCTTTATATCTGCAATGTCATTTGTTACTTCTTTTTCATTTCTAATTCTGTTGATGTGAGTCTTCTCCATTTTTTTCTTGATGAGTCTGGCTAATGCTTATATGGATTTTGTTTATCTTCTCAAGGAACCAACTTTTAGTTTTATTGATCTTTGCTGTTGTTTCCTTCCTTTCTTTTTCATTTATTTCTGATCTGATCTTTATGATTTCTTTCCTGATTGCTTTAGGTGTAAGGTTAGGTTGTTTATTTGAGATTTTTCTTGTTTCTTGAGGTAGGATTGTATTGCTATAAACTTCCCTCTTAGAACTGCTTTTGCCACATCCCATAGGTTTTGGGTCGTCATTATTTTCATTGTCATTTGTTTCTAGGGTTTTTTTTCTGTTTGTTTGTTTTGTTTTGTTTTGTTTTGTTTTTTCAATACGCAGGCCTCTCACTGTTGTGGCCTCTCCCGTTACGGAGCACAGGCTCCAGACGCGCAGGCTCAGCGGCCATGGCTCACGGGCCCAGCTGCTCCGCGGCATGTGGGATCTTCCCGGACCGGGGCATGAACCCGTGTTCCCTGCATCGGCAGGCAGACTCTCAACCACTGCGCCACCAGGTAGTTTTTGATTTCCTCTTTGATTTCTTCAGTGATCTCTTGGTTATTTAGTAGCGTATTGTTTAACCTCCGTGTGTTTGTATTTTTTACAGTTTTTTTCTTCCTGTAATCGATATCTAGTCTCATAGTGTTGTGGTTGGAAAAGATAATTGATATGATTTCAGTTTTCTTACATTTACCAAGGCTTGATTTGTGACCCAAGATATGGTCTATCCTGGAGAATGTTCTGTGAGCACTTGAGAAGAAAGTGTATTCTGTTGCTTTTGGATGGAAGGTCGTATAAATATCAGTTAAGCCCATCTTGTCTAATATGTCATTTAAAGCTTGTGTTTCCTTATTTATTTTCATTTTGGATGATCTGTCCATTGGTGAAGGTGGGGAGTTAAAGTCCCCTGGTATGGTTGTGTTACTGTCGATTTCCCCTTTTATGGCAGTTAGCATTTGCCTTATGTGTTGAGGTGCTCCTGTGTTGGGGGCATAAATATTTACAATTGTTATAGATTCTTCTTGGATCGATCCCTTGATCATTATGTAGTGTCCTTCTTTGTCTCTTCTAATAGTCTTTATTTTAAAGTCTATTTTGTCTGATATGAGAATTGCTTCTCCAGCTTTCTTTTGATTTCCATTTGCATGGAATATCTTTTTCCATCCCCTTACTTTCCGTCTGTATGTGTCCCTAGGTCTGAAGTGGGTCTCTTGTAGACAGCATGTGTACGTGTCTTGTTTTTGTATCCATTCAGCCAGTCTGTGCCTTTTTCTTGGAGCATTTAATCCATTTACATTTAAGGTAGTTATCGATATGTGTATTCCTGTTACCATTTTCTTAATTGTCTTGGATTTGTTTTTGTAGGTCTTTTCCTTCTCTTGTGTTTCCTGCCTAAAGAAGTTCCTTTAGCATTTGTTGTAAAGCTGGTGTGGTGTTGCTGAATTCTCTTAACTTTTTCTTGTCTGTAAAGGATTTAATTTCTCTGTCGTATCTGAATGAGATCCTTGCTGGATAGAGTAATCTTGGTTGGAGGTTTTTCCGTTTCATCACTTTAAATATGTCCTGCCAGTCCCTTCTGGCTTGCAGAGTTTCTGCTGAAAGATCAGCTGTTAGCCTTATGTTTTTGTTGCTTTTCCCTTGCTGCTTTTAATATTTTTTTCTTTGTATTTCATTTTTGATAGTTTGATTAATAGGTGTCTTGGCATGTTTCTCTTTGGGTTTATCCTGTATGGGAGTCTCTGCACTTCCTGGACTTGATTGACTATTTCCTTTCCCATGTTAGGGAAGTTTTTGACTATAATCTCTTCAAATATTTTCTCAGACCCTTTCTTTCTCTCTTCTTCTTTTGGGACCCCTGTAATTCGAATGTTGGTGCCTTTAATGTTGTCCCCGAGGTCTCTGAGACTCTCCTCAATTTTTTTCATTCTTTTTTCTTTATTCTGCTCCCTGGCAGTTATTTTCACCATATTTTCTTCCAGATCACTCATCCATTCTTCTGCCTCAGTTCTTCTGCTATTGATTCCTTCTAGATTATTTTTAATTTCAGTTATTTTATTGTTCATCACTGTTTGTTTGCTCTTTAGTTCTTCTAGATCCTTGTTAAAATATTTCTTGTATTTTCTCCATCCTGTTTCTGAGATTTTGGATCACCTTTACTATCATTACTTTGAATTCTTTTTTAGGTTGGTTGCATATTTCATCTACATTTATTTGGTCCTGTAGGTTTTTACCTTGCTTCTTTGTCTGTGACATATTTTTTTGTTATTTCTTTTTTGTTTGTTTGTTTGTTTGTGGATCAGGCTGTATTCCTGTCTTACTGGTTGTTTGGCCTGAGGGGTCCAGCACTGGAGTTTGCAGGTAGTTGGATAGAACCAGGTCTTGGTGCTGAGATTATGACCTCCGGGAGATCTCACTCTGATTAATATTCCCTGTGGTCTGAGGTTCTCTGTTAGCCCAGCTGTTTGGACTTGGAGCTCCCACCACAGGAGCTGAGGCCCGACATCTGGCCTGAGAACCAAGATCCTGCAAGCTTCATGGAGTGGCAAAAAAATAAGAAAAAAAGGAGCAGTACAGTATCAAGGAATAATAACAAAATAAAATTAGAAAGATAAAAAATAGGAAAAATAAAAATATAATTGAAACCACTGCAACAGGGTAAAATAAAACCACAATAGAAAAAAGAAAAAAAAATAGGGGTGTGTGTGTGTGTGGGGAACAAGCCAGACAGAGAGAACAATACCAAAGTATAAAGAAAAAAATAAAAGATTAGGAAAAGTAAAAATATAAATGAATGAACAGCAATGAATCAACAGGGTAAAACAGAGCCCCAATCTAAAAGAAGAAAAAAGAAGAAGAAAAAAAAAGCCTTGCCTATGGGGGTGGAGTTTAGGCGGGGTTTGAGCTTAGGGGCGGGGTTTAAGGTGGGACGGGACCTAGGTTGGTGGGGGGGGCGACGTTCATGCGTGGGGTGGGGCCTATGCTTAGGACCTGCGCACAGAAGGAGAGAGGCGCAGAAGGAGAGAGGCAGCACATTGGAAGGAGGGTCTGTGGAGTGTGGAGTTCCGGAGTTTGGAGGTAGGGCCCTGGGGGAGGGTGTGTGAGTGGGGTTTAGGCCCAGCGCATTGGAGGGGGTCTCAGTGGGGTTTTCCAGGTGTAGAGGTGGGGCCCTGGGTGGGGGTGTAGGGGTGGGGCTTGGGCTCTGCGGGGCAGGAGGGAGGCTCCGAGGGCAGAGGGTCAGGCTTGGGGGCCCAACAAGCTCCTCGGTGCCTAAGTGGACAGGGAAGGCATTGGCCACGTTCCCTTCTGTTCCTCTGTGCCCCTCCCCCATCACCCCCAGGGTCTCCACCATTGCTGCTGGACCTCTAACTGGGTGGGTCCTGTTGGGTGTAGGAACTCTTCCCCTCCCCCAGCCACTCCCCTCAGTGGTGCCGGTCCCAGAGGGCCAATCTTTACTTTTGCTCCCCCTTCCCTCCTTCCCACTCCCTCAGGGCCTGTGTGGCTAAAGGGGGCCTTGGTGGGCAGAGGATCAGGCCCAGAATCTCAGCAGGCTTTCAGGGGCCCAAGTGGGCAGGGGAAACTTGGCGACACTCCCTTTTTATCCTCTGTCCTCCCAGTGGTCCCCCAATTTCCCACTTTGGCATGGATCCTTTCCCCTCCCACAGCCACCCCTCAGGGGCACCAGTCCCGTCCCGCTTCCACATCTCCTCCCCTTACACTCCCGCCACACCCCATGTCCTACCCGGTCGCTGGGGGTTCCTCCCATCCCCTTAGGTATCTGTGGTCCCCCACCGGTGCCTGGTAGGTGCGCTAGTTGTGAGGAGACGTGAATTCTGCATCCTCCTAGTCCGCCATCTTGACTCCACTCCCTGTAGAATTTTTGATGATGGCTATTCTAACTCGTATGAGGTGATACCTCTTTGTATTAGTGATGTTAAGCATCTTTTCATGTGCTTTTGGGCCATCTGTTTTTCTTCTTTGGAGAAATGTCTATTTAGATCTTCTGTCCATTTTTTGATTGGGTTGTTTGTTTTTTGACATTGAGCTGTATGAGCTGTTTGTATATTTTGGAGATTAATCCCTTGTCAGTCACTTCATTGGCAAATATCTTCTCCCATTCTGTGGGTTGACTTTTCAGTTTGTTTATGGTTTCTTTTGCTGTGCAAAAGCTTTTAAGTTTAATTAGGTCCCATTTATTTTTGTTTTTATTTTCATTACTGTAGGAGGTGGACCCAAAAAGATATTGCTGCAACTTATGTCCTAGGGTGTTCTGCCTATGTTTTCCTCTAAGAGTTTTATAGTATATGGTCTTACATTTAGGTCTTTAATCCATTTTGAGTTTTTTTGTGTGGGTTTATGCTGGTAAGAGAGTGTTCTAATTTCATTGTTTTACATGTGGCTGTCCAGTTTTCTCAGCAGCACTTACTGAAGAGAGACTGTCTTACATCCATTGTATATTCTTGCCTCCTTTGTCATAGATTAATTGACCATGGTGCGTGGGTTTATTTCTGGGCTTACTATCTTGTCCCATTGATGTACATTTCTGTTTTGGTGCCAGTACTGTACTGTTTTGATTACTGTAGCTTTGTAGTATAGTCTGAAGTCAGGGAGTTGGATTCCTTCAGCTCCATTTTTCTCTGTCAGGATTGCTTTGGCTATTCCGGGTCTTTTCTGTTTCCATACCCATATTAAAAGTTGTCATTGGTAATTTGATAGGGATTGCATTGAATCTCTAGATTGCCTTGGGTAGTATATTCATTTTGACGGTATTCTTTCAGTCACAGCATGTGGTATATCTTTCCATCTGTTTATGTCATCTTCAGTTTCTTTCATCAGTGTCTTATAGTTTTCCATGTACAGGTCTGTTGCATCCTTAGGTATGTTTGTTCCTAGGTATTTTTTGCTTTTTGATGCGATGGTAAATGGCATTGTTTCCTTAATTTCTCTTTCTGATCTCTTATTGTTAGTGTATAGAAATGCAAGAGATTTCTGTGTATTAATTTTCTATCCTGCAACTTTACTGAATTCATTGCTGAGCTCTAGTAGTTTTATGGTAGCGTCAGTAAGATTTTCTATGTATACTATCATGTCATCTGTAAACTGACAGTTTTACTTCTTACTTTCCAGTTTGGATTCTTTTATTTCTTTTTCTTCTCTGATTGCCATGGCTAGGACTTCCAAAACTATGTTGAATAAAAGTGGTGAGAGTGGACATCCTTATCTTGTTCCTGATCTTAGAGGAAATGTTTTCAGCTTTTCATTGTTGAGTATGATGTTTGCTCTGGGTTTCTCATATATGGCCTTTATTATGTTGAGGCAGGTTTCCTCTATGCCCACTTTCTGGAGAGTGTTTATCATAAATGGTGTTGAATTTTGTCAAAAGCTTTTTCTGCATCTATTGAGATGATCATAAGTTTTTTATTCTTCATTTTGTTAGTGTGGTGTATCACACTGATTGATTTGCTGATATTGAAGAATCCTTGCATCCCTGAGATAAATCCCACTTGGTCATGGTGTATGATCCTTTTAATGGGCTGTTGGATTCTGTTTGCTAGTATTTTGTTGAGGATTTTTGCGTCTATGTTCATCAGTGATATTGGCCTGTAATTTTCTTTTTTTGTGGTTTCTTTGTCTGGTTTTGGTATCAGGGTAATGGTGGCCTCGTAGAATGAGCTTGGAAATGTTCTTTCCTCTTCAATTTTTTTGAAAGAGTTTTGCAAGGGTAGGTGTTAGTAGCTCTTCTCTAAATGTTTGATAGAATTCGCCTGTGAAGCCATCTGGTCCTGGACTTTCATTTGTTGGGAGTTTCTAATCACAGTTTCAATTTCAGTACTTGTTATTGGTCTGTTCATATATTCCACTTCTTCATGGTTCAGTCTTAGAAGGTTATACCTTTCTAAGAATTTGTCCATCTAGGTTGTCCATTTTATTGGAGTATAGGTACTTGTAGTAGTTTCTTATGATCTTTTGTATTGCTGTAATGTCTGTTGTAACTTCTTTTTCATTTCTAATTTTATTGATTTGAGCCCTCTCCCTCTTTTTCTTGATGGGTCTGGCTGAAGGTTTATCAATTTTGTTTATCTTTTCAAAGAACCAGCTTTTAGTTTCATTGATCTTTTCTATTTTGTCTCAATTTCATTTATTTCTGCTCTGATCTTTATGATTTCTTTCCTTCTACTAACTTTGGGCTTTGTTCTTTTTTCTCTGGTGGCTTTAGGTGTAAGGTTAGGTTGTTTATTTGAGATTTTTCTTGTTTCCTAAGGTAAGATTGTATTGCTATAAACTTCCCTCTTAGAACAGCTTTTGCTGCACACCATAGGTTTTAGATCATCTTTTTTTCATTTTCATTTGACTCTAGGTATTGTTTGATTTCCTCTTTGATTTCTTCAGTGATCCATTTGTTGTTTAGTAACATATTGTTTAGCCTCCACGGGTTTGTGTTTTTTTACAGTTTTACTCTTGTAGTTGATTTTGAATCTCATAGTGTTGTGGTTGGAAAAGATGCTTGATATGATTTCAGTTTTCTTAAATTTACTGAGGCTTGCTTTGTGGCCCAGCATGTGATCTATTCTGGAGAATGTTTCATGTGCACTTGAGAAGAATGTGTATTCTGCTGCTTTCGAATGGAATGCTCCATAATTAAGTCCATCTGGTCTAATGTGTCATTTAAGGCCCATGTTTCCTTATTGATTTTCTGTCTGGATGATCTGTCCATTGATGTAAGTGGGCTGTTAAAGTCCCCCAGTATTATTGTGTTACTGTCAACTTCTCCTTTTCTGGCTGTTAATATTTGTCTTATATATTGAGGTGCTCCTATGTTGGATGCATATATATTGACAATTGTTATATCTTCTTGGATTGATCCCTTGATCATTATGAAGTGTCCTCCTTTGTCTCTTGTAACAGTCTTTATTTTAAAGTATATATTGTCTTATATGAATATTGCTATCCCAGATTTCTTTTGATTTCCATTTGCATGGAATACCTTTTTCCATCCTTTCACTTTCACTGTGTATGTGTCCCTAGATCTGAAGTGGGTCTCTTGTAGACAGCATATATATATGGGTCTTGTTTTTGTATCCATTTAGCCAGTCTGTGTTTTTTAGTTGGAGCATTTAATCTGTTTACATTTAAGATAATTACTGATATGTATGTTCTTATGGCCATTCTCTTAATTGTTTTGGGTTTGTTTTGTAGGTCTCTTCCCTTCCTCTTTGCTTCTCTTCATTTGTGATTTGATGAGTATCTTTAGTGTTTGGATCGCTTTTTATTTTTTGTGTGGGTATCTATTGTAGATTTTTGGTTTGCAGTTACCATGAGGTTTGATATAGCAGTCTTCATATATACAAGATTGTTTTAAGTTACTGGTCTCTTAATTTCAAATGCATTTCCAATATGCTGCATTTGTACTGCCCTCACGATTGCTGCTTTTGAGATCATATTTGTTTGTGGATGATTTCCTACCTTTACGGTGTGTTTGCCTTTACTGGTGAGCTTTCCCATTCGTAATTTTCTTGTTTCTACTTGTAGCCTTTTCTTTTCCACCTAGAGAAGTTCCTTTAGCATTTGTTGTAAAGTGGGTTTGGTGGTGCTGAATTCTGTTAGCTTTTGCTTTTTTGTAAAGCTTTTGATTTCTCCATTGAATCTGAACGAGGGCCTTGCTGAATATTCTTCATTGTAGGTTTTTCTCTTTCATCACTTTAAATACATCCTGCCACTCCCTTCTGGCCTGCAGAGTTTCTGCTGAAAAGTCAGCTGATAACCTTATGGGGATTCCCTTGTATGTTATTTGTTGCTTTTCCCTTGTTGATTTTAATATTTTCTCTTTGTCGTTTATTTTGTTATTTTTGATTAATATGTGTGTCGGCATGTTCCTCCTTGGATTTATCCTGTATGGGATTCTCTGTGCTTCCTGGACTTGAGTGTTTCATTTCCCATGTTAGGGAAGTTTTTGGCTATAATCTCTTCAAATACTTTCTCATGCCCTTTCTCTCTTTTTCCCCCTTCTGGGACCCCTGTAATGCAAATGTTGGTGCATTTAATTTTGTCCCAGAGGTCTCTTAGAGTGTCCTCATTTCTTTTCATTCTTTTTTCTTTATTCTGTTCCATGGTAGTGATTTCCACCAATCTGTCTTACAGCTCACTTATTCATTCTTTTGCCTCATTAATTCTGCTATTCCTTCTGGTATATTTTTCATTTCAGTTATCGTATTGTTCATCTCTGTTTGTTCTTTATATGTTCTTGCTCTTTGTTAAACATTTCTTGTATCTTCTTGGTCTGTGCCTCCATTCTTTTTTCAAGATCTTGGATCACCTTTACCATCATTATTCTGAATTCTTTTTCAGACAGATTGCCTATCTCCACTTCACTTCATTGTTCTGGCATTTTATCTTGTTCCTTCATGTGGAGCATATTTCTCTGCCATCTCCTTTTGTATAACTTTCTGTGTTTGTGGTCTCCAGTCTGCATGTTTCAGAATTGTAGTTCCTCTTGCTTCTAGTGTATGTCCTCTGGTGGGTGAGGTTTGTCCAGGGGCTTTTGTAGGCTTCCTGGTGTGAGGAACTGATGCCTGCCCACTAGTGGGTAGAGGTAGGTCTTGTCCCTCTGGTGGGCAGGGCCATGTCAAGATTGTGTTCAGGGGTGGCTGTGGGCTCAGGACATGACTTCAGGCATCATGTCTGTTGATGGGTGGGGCTGTGTCCCCCCACCCCCGTTGGTTGTCTGGCCTGAGGCGTCCCAGCACTGGAGCCTGCAGGCTGTTGGGTGGGACCAGGTCTCGGTGCAAAAATGGTGACCTCCAGGAGAGCTCACACGTATGAATATTCCCTGGGGCCTCCACCACCAGTGTCCTTCCCCCCACAGTGAGCCACAGCTGATCCCTGCCTCCAGGACCCACAGGTAGGTCTGGCCCAGGCTCCTATGGAGTCACTGCTTTGCCCTTGATCCCAGTGCATGTGAAACCTTGTGTGTGCCCTCCAAGAGAGGAGTCTCTGTTTCCCCCAGTCCTGTGGAGCTCCTGCACTCAAGCCCTGTTGGCCTTCAAAGCCAAATGCTCTAGGGGCTCCTCCCAGGCTGGGGAGCCTGACATGGGGCTCAGAACTCTCACTACTGTGGGAGAACCTCTGCAATATAATTATTTTCCAGTTTGTGAGTTGCCCACCCGGTGGGTATGGGATTTGATTATATTGTGAAAGTGCCCCTCCTACCATCTTGTGGCTTCTTCTTTGTCTTTAGGTATAGAATATCTTTTGGGGTAGGTTGCAGTCTTTGTTATCACTGGTTGTGAGCAGTTAGTTGTGATTTTGGAGTTTTCATGAAAGGAGGTGAGCTCAAGTCCTTCCACTCCACTATTGTCTCTACCTCCAATCTGAAACTAATATAACGTTGTATGTCAATTATATCTCAACAAAAGGCATATTCAGTAACCCACTTTACTTCCTAATTTATCTGGCTGTCTCACCTACTAGACAGTAAGTTCCTGGCTGACAGGAATGGGTTTCTCTCATTTGGCATCTGAACACCCTGTGTCTGGCACAGTGCCTGGCACAAAATAATACTCAACTGAGGTCTGCTGAACACATGCATGATTGATAGATGAATTAATGAACTAATTAAATAGTGGCTAATATTTGTAGAATTGTTTTTGGTTAAACAGTAGTTTCCTGGTAACACTGCAAAGGCTAACTAATTTCCCCTTAAAATGGTTCATTAAATCTTCAAATGTTCTGTAACCAAAACTTGAACTTATGATATAAGCATAATTTTTTGCATGTAAATTTATCAGCACTCGTTTAATTGTACAGTTGAGTCTCACCTGGTGTGAAGGTTAATTTGTATGTGTTAACTTCATTGGCCCAAGGGGTGCCCAGACATTTGGTCAAACATAATTCTGGGTGTGTGTCTGTGAGGGGGGTTGTGAATGAGATTCATGTTTTTTAAAAAAAATTTTATTTATTTATTTATTTTTGCGGTACGTGGGCTTCTCACTGTTGTGGCCTCTCCCGTTGCGGAGCACAGGCGCCGGACGTGCAGGCTTAGTGGCCATGGCTCACAGACCCGGCCGCTCCACGGCATGTGGGATCTTCCTGGACCGGGGCACGAACCCGTGTCCTCTGCATCCTTCTCAAACTCTTCCAAAATATAGCAGAGGGAGGAACACTCCGAAACTCATTCTACGAGGCCGCCATCACCTTGATATCAAAACCAGACAAGGATGTCACAAAGAAAACTACAGGCCAATATCACTGATGAACATAGATGCAAAAATCCTCAACAAAATACTAGCAAACAATCCAACAGCACATTAAAAGGATCATACACCATGATCAAGTGGGGTTTATTCCAGGAATGCAAGGATTCTTCAGTATACGCAAAACAATCAACGTGATACACCATATTAACAAATTGAAGGAGAAAAACCATATCATCATCTCAATAGATGCAGAGAAAGCTTTTGACAAAATTCAACACCCATTTATGATAAAAACCCTGCAGAAAGTAGGCATAGAGGGAACTTTCCTCAATATAATAAAGGCCATATATGACAAACCCACAGCCAACATCATCCTCAATGGTGAAAAACTGAAAGCATTTTCACTAAGATCAAGAACAAAACAAGGTTGCCCACTCTCACCACTCTTATTCAACACAGTTTTGGAAGTTTTAGCCACAGCAATCAGAGAAGAAAAGGAAATAAAAGGAATCCAAATCGGAAAAGAAGGAGTGAAGCTGTCACTGTTTGCAGATGACATGATACCATACATAGAGAATCCTAAAGATTTTACCAGAAAACTACTAGAGCTAATCAATGAATCTGGTAAAGTAGCAAGATACAAAATTAATGCACAGAAATCTCTGGCATTCCTATACACTAATGATGAAAAATCTGAAAGTGAAATCAAGAAAACACTCCCATTTACCATTGCAAGAAAAAGAATAAAATATCTAGGAATAAACCTACCTAAGGAGACAAAAGACCTGTATGCAGAAAATTATGATGCTGATGAAAGATATTAAAGATGATACAAATAGATGGAGAGATATACCATGTTCTTGGATTGGAAGAATAAACATTGTGAAAATGACTCTACTACCTAAAGCAATCTACAGATTCAATGCAATCCCTATCAAACTACCACTGGTATTTTTCACAGAACTAGAACAAAAAATTTTTCACAATTTGTATGGAAACACAAAAGACCCCGAATAGCCAAAGCA
>NW_006783917.1:916545-916964 GCF_000442215.2 Lipotes vexillifer
AATTTTGAGAACAAAAAACGGAGCTGGAGGAATCAGGCTCCCTGACTTCAGACTATACTACAAAGCTACAGTAATCAAGACAGTATGGTACTGGCACAAAAACAGAAAGGTCAGTGGAACAGGATAGAAAGCCCATAGATAAACCCACACACATGTGGTCGCCTTATCTTTGATAAAGGAGGCAGGAATGTACAGTGGAGAAAGGACAGCCTCTTCAGTAAGTGGTGCTGGGAAAACTGGACACGTAAAAGTATGAGATTAGATCATTCCCTAACACCATACACAAAAATAAGCTCAAAATGCATTAAAAAATTTTAATTGAATTAAATACTCATTTGAGTATAAAACAGTGTGCGTGGGGGGTGAGGATTGGTAGAAGCTTAAGAGGAGACTGTTTCAGTTTTCCTGCTATCTCCTAG
>NW_006783917.1:916974-921609 GCF_000442215.2 Lipotes vexillifer
TGCTGAGCTGCCATGGATATATGGTGACGCTCATCCAGAATCCAGGTCAGTATGCTTAACCACAATCAAGAAACTAAGAAGAGTCAAAGACTTTTTTAAACCTCCAAGCCAAAAATGCATTGTTTCCCCCCCATGCACCCAGTATTTATTAAGAACTGACTGTGTGTTGGACATTGTAGAGGGTGATTTTAATTCTTTGCCTTCAAATAAACCTGGAATTTATTCCCATAAGTCAGTCAGATGATTTTATCTTAACTCGGTTTATACTGCATTTCTAATCTCAGTATCCAGGACTAGTGGACTTTAAAAACTTGGTGCATAGTCAATATTATTTCATCACATGAACTGAGCTGCTGTTTTTCTTTTAATTTTCAAAAAATATATAATATTTTCAGCTTTTATTTCTTTGTAAATACCTAACCTTCAAAGGTTAAAAATCATCACATTTTTTTTTTTTTTTTTTTTTTCCTTGCGTTATGTGGGCCTCTCACTGTTGTGGCCTCTCCCATTTGCGGAGCACAGGCTCCGGACGCGCAGGCTCAGTGGCCATGGCTCACGGGCCCAGCCGCTCCGCAGCATGTGGGATCTTCCCGAAACGGGGCACGAACCCGCGTCTCCTGCATCGGCAGGCGGACTCTCAAGCACTGCGCCACCAGGGAAGCCCTCATCACATTTTTGAAATTTTAATCTTACCCTTTGATCTTTGGGGGAAAATATGTTCAAAGTCTATTGCTCACAGAGGTTTCTTTTAATGCTTTGTTTCCTAGAGTCCACTGATAATCATGAGATTTGTTCCTTTTAGTCACTTTTTGGTACTAAACTATGAACATATCTCACTTTTAAGAACTATTAAATAAAACTTATATTACATGGCTATTAGGATGATTGTTTCTAAAAGTTCACAAAATGCTAAAAAGTAACAAATCAAGGTGCCAAATCCAGATAATTTCAATGAACTGTTTTAAAAGGAAATAAAGACAAAAGTCATAGGGCTTCTCTAAGGTTGTATAAAACAAAAACTTGTCTTAGTAATAAGCAAATGTTCTTAAGTACATTTAAAACAGAAAATGTTAAGTGATCCAATTTGGATCTCTGTCATTTAATTTGCTTTGGAGGAAAGGCGATTTGGTTTTTTGTTGGTTTTTTGTTGGTTTTGTTTCTTTTTTCATACAGTCTTTATGACCACTTGCTCAGCAACCAGGGTCGGCCTGACAAATCAATACGCCTGTGAGTTGATCTCAGTCATTTAGACTGTGCATGCCAAGAGGGAGGGAGGGGGTGGGTCCCACTCCTCTCTCATCTCCCTATGCCTGGCTTGGTGGAGTGCTTATAAGAGATGCCCAGTGCAGGCTTCTGCACCAATTAAAAGCCTTGTTACCTTCTGCTATAACAGCTTATACCACCTGGTAAACACATTATGGTGCGTACCAATGATAAACGGGTGGGAGAGAGAGAGAGAGGGAAGGGGAAAAAAGGATAGGAGAGGGCCAGAACTGTAGCCTTTGTTCCTAACTCTGTCTGGGTTCTCTGCCTGGGGTGGGCCAGATGTTCGGCCTCCCAGTGAAGGTAAGACCCCTGGAAAGGCTGTCACTGGTGTACTAGAGAGTCGGGCACACAGGCACAGAGCCTGGGTAGCTACAAAGCAGGATAAGCAACAACATAGGCCTCTAACAGAGTCATTGGCCTCATGTAGACAATAAGGCGGCAGGAACAAGCCTCCCCCGATGCAGCAGGAACTCTGAAGCAGCTGAAGGTCAACTGTTCCCTGTCTAAACCTGGAAGGGGGGATCCACGAGCTCAGGCCAGTTTCTTCCTCCTTCCTGCAGGCTGCTTTGTTGGTGTATGACGCTGAGAGAGGACTCCACAGGCAAGTATGTGTTATTCACTCTCATTTATACAGCATTCTCCTTCCAGTTCGAAGAAAACTGCTGCTCACATCCGGAAATACCTAATTCCACTAGGGAGTGTATAGCATTTGCTTCCCATCAAAGCAAAATCCTCAATACATGAAATCTGAGATCTTGGCAATTTAACGGATTCCTTATAATTTTTAAATAGCATATATTAGTGCTTTATCCAGTTGGAAGGTTGCTGAGGGATAACTTGGCAGCGTCTCTGTTTTCTTTTGAAAAAACAAATTCGTAAAAATGAAGTGTTCTACATTTATTTTATGTTGTTATTTTGGCAGCTTTCTTTTTATGACCAAATTCTGAGTCTGTTATAGTATCTGAATTCTAAAAAGATTTGATTGATTACAGAAAAGTTTATTTAAAAATTGGCTTTGCCATTTTCTTCTCTGGCTAACTCCTGGGTTGTTTTATACAGTACTTAGTATATAAAGGACCTAATTTATTTTTCTTGGCCCATCACCAATATCCAAGATAGCATCCAATTTCTTAATTCTGAACTCCACCTTGAGTGACTTCCAAACTAAATGAAATGAAAATACCTTGGGCAGTCTTGGTTTACACACGGTGGCAAAATTAACTTGAAGTTACATGGATCCCACACTGGGGATACTTCCGAGCTTCTGCTCTGTATGTACCTGCCAGAAGCCTTCTCCTGCCTTCACTTTAGGTAAAACAAGATTTTTTGAGCACCTACTCTGAGCAAAACAGTGCTGAAAATACAAAGGTGGATCAGACTCAGTGCCCAATTTGCTGGACGTGGTTGGAATGGGGTCTTGAACTGTGCTGTCACTGCACACTCTGTCTGTGGGGACAAAAAGTTCTTGCTCTGGCTCTTTGTTAGGAGACAGAGTTTTATTCTTGTCCGATACATCTATTAAACATTTATCTTCATATCAACATGTCTCCTAATCTTTTAAAGTCAAAACAAATGGAAGTATACAGTTTAAATTACATTGAGGAGTTTTAACCTGGAAAGTGCTGTATATTTCCAGTGGGTTATTTTATGGTCTCTGTTTCCACACTTGACTAAAGATAGTGTTATGTATATAATTTTTGAGTTTACTTTAAAAAAATTTTTTTATTTTAGTTCACTTACAATGTTGTATTAGTTTCTGTTGTACAGCATAGTGATTCAGATATGTGTGTGTTGATATTTTTCATTCTTTTCCATTATGGTTTACTATAAGATATTAAATATAGTTCTCTGTGCTATACAGTGGGACCTTGTTGTTTATCTATTTTATATATAGTAGTGTGTACCTGCTAATCCAAAACCCCTAACTTATCCCTCCCCACCCCCTTTTCCCTTTGATAATTGTTTGTTTTCTATGTCTGTGAGTCTATTTCTGTTTTGTAAGTAAGTTCATTTGTGTCATATTTTAGATTATACATATAAGTGATATGGTATTTGTCTTTCTCTGGCTTACTTCACTTAGTATGACCATCTCTAGGTTCATCCATGTTGCTGCAAATGGCATTATTTCATTTCTTTTTATGGCTGAGTAATATTCCATTGTGTATATATACCACATCTTCTTTATCCATTTCTCTGTTGATGGACATTAGGTTGCTTCCGTGTCTTGGCTTGTGTAAATAGTGCTGCTGTGAACACTGGGGTGCATGTATCTTTTCAAATATACATTTTCTTCTGATATATGCCCAGGAGTGGGATTGCTGGATCGTATGGTAGCTCTATTTTGAGTTTTTTAAGGAACCTCCATACTATTTTCCATAGTGGCTGCACCAATTTACATTCCCACCAACAGGGCATGAGGGTCCCCTTTTCTTTAAGTTTACTGTGAATGGGCATACAGTACAATTCACTTTTGTGTATGTACATTTCTGTAAACTTTGAGAAATGCACAGAGTCATAGTAGATGTACCACAATCAGGATGCAGAACCAACCACTCCCTCCCACAGAAAGCTCCCTCTGCTGCCCTTGGTAGTCAACTCCCTCCTCCCCCACTGACCCCTGGCAACCACCTTCTGTTCTCTGCCTCTGTTGTTTTATCTGCAAAAAGTTTGTGTTTATCAGTGGGTTTCAAAACAAGGATGCGTTCACTTAAGCCATGCTTTGTGTCATTAGTGTGCTCGGCTATCCCTTGTCAGGGTCTTTCTCTGATGCCTGTCAGTTGAAAAGGGTGGAGCCATGAAATACTTCTAAGGACCTTTTGAGTCACAGACTCCTCCTTTTGGCTTATTTGAGGAAATGTCAGTGGTAGAGAGACTAAGGGCATCAGGCAGCTGTCCTTGTCCGTTTGGAGCTCTGAGAATGGCTCTCTGAGCAGGGCCATCTCCCTTACACATGAGTGTTGTCTAACACCCACCCATGTGCTTGGCAGTGTTTCTCAGAGGAAACACTGAGTAAAGGTCTTCATCAGGGAATGGATAGATCGGTGGATTTTGTAGGGAGCCACTGTTTGAGTTACCATCTAGATATCACTGTTACTGATATTTTTGAATAATTCCATTTTTGGAAAGCCTTATTTCCATTTGGGTCCAGTTATCTGGGGGGAAGTCTCCTCACTCCCCACCCTCTTGTAATTAAAACGCATGTTCTTTTTAGATGATTTCAAAATGCTGTCCTCCACCAACTCCCACAGCTTGCTGGCTCGGCCAACTTGATGCAACTCAGCATTGCTGGGATAGAAGAACACATGGAGCTTTTAGAATTGAGGTGAAATGGAACGGGGAGCAGATTAAGGCAGCCTAGAGGTGCTGAAC
>NW_006783917.1:921705-927402 GCF_000442215.2 Lipotes vexillifer
CTGAACCGTGGAGGACCATTTTAACGTGTTTTAATGCTAATACTTAGCTCCAACCGGGAGGGGTTACAGGAATAATAGGCAAATGTCCAAGTTATCATCTTTCCTAAATGTTGGCAGGGTTCTCCCAAAACAGTCCAAGGCAAAAAATCTGGCCTTGGGTGACTAGCAAATTTTGTCAACAAATTCGCTCTTTTCCACCCTCCCCACATTCACATGAACCCAAAAGGCAACCGCTGGCATGCCAGGGGTCAACTGCTGTGCACCTGTGCTTGCTTGTCTCCTGGGTGGATTCACTGACTTTTAATCTAGTGCCTTGAGTAGTCAATTAGGTTAAATTCTGGTGATTTTTTTGCATAATATTGATATAAAAATGTCTAGACTCGGGCTTCCCTGGTGGCGCAGTGGTTGAGAGTCTGCCTGCCAATGCAGGGGACGTGGGTTTGTGCCCCGGTCTGGGAAGATCCCACATGCCACGGAGCGGCTGGGCCCGTAAGCCGTGGCCGCTGGGCCTGCGCGTCCAGAGCCTGTGCTCTGCAACGGGAGAGGCCACAACAGTGAGAGGCCCGCGTACCGCAAAAAAAAAAAAAAAAAAGTATAGATTCTAGACCAGTGCCAAAAACTGGATAATGTGATTCTTTAGTACAGTAGGAAAATATCTTTTGTCGGTAGACTATTTACTCACATCCAAATAAGGAAGAATAGAAGAAATTAACTTGATAAATTATAATTAAGTAAATTTTCTTCTAAAATATTGCTTCAATTCATTGTATTCCATGAGAAATTTTTTGTTAGCCCACGTGATCCAGAAAATTCCCAGCTTCCTTCTTTTCATGTATAGATACATATGTCCTTTGTACTATTAATATCAGGCCCAAATTTGGAAGAGGGAGAGAACTCATGGCTGACAGTAATTCATAAACTAGAGAAACTAGTTTATAGCCCAATTCATTTTTTTTCCTGTGGACATTCATGGTTAAGGTGGCTACATCAGGTCTGTGAGCAAACAGAATATTGGCATTTTTTATCTCAAATGAAGTAAATGAATATAACAACACTTCAGAATTATAAAAATTTACATTTTAAATCTGTTGTATCCCTCAAATTGATACCCATTTTTACTATTCACAGTGTACAATTTACTGCATTTTTATAGTTCTGCATATTCCATTATTCTGTCACATATTACATAGCTGAATGCTAAAATATCATTAGGCCAACCACTTATTTCAGGTACTTGTGAAAGGAACTGAGTTAAGCATTTGTACTCTTATAAGTTTGTGCCAAACTTGTACGTACCAGGCCCACCTTATTATTTTTTCCACCCTCCGTAAGTGAATATCTTGTACCAAATCTCTCCTTGCCTTCTGATTGGAATCTTGGTCTTTCCTGACACCAACACCGTGTTGGTTCCAAAACCGTATAATGTATGTTCCAATACTTATTTTCCCATTTGACTATATCTCCCCAATTGGAAGATGATGGAAAAATATTGTGAACAGTAATGAAAGGACTTGGAGGTTTTCACTCTGCAGACTGATGAACAGTTGCTTGCTGGGAATTGTTCCCTTGGATTCCCTTCCTGGGATGGAATGTAACACATTCCAGCTGACGCTATTCAGGGCAAGAAAATAGATCATGATTAACTTGATAGATGACTCCGAACCTAGCACTGCAGCTTGGGAATTTTCCCTTCGAGCACATTGCTTAGGACAAGTTTATGTACTGAGTAAAAAGGAATTTGTTCTGTGTGACCACAAGTATAGTGTGCTGAAGTTCACACGGTTTTCTCCTCTTCCTCCTCCTCCTGCTTCCTCTTTATAACCTGTCTCCCTCCCCACAACCTCTTTTTGTTTTTTACTTCAGATTGGCCATTTCATCCGTAAATGTTCTTTAAACTAACCAGAAGTGGGCCTGGCTCTAAGCTACTGCCAAGTCTCCTCTGTCGTTGGTTTTCCTGTGTGTGTAAAGGAAGGTGTGAGGAAAAGAAAAGGACACCCCTGTCACACCTGGGAAGACGGAACACTCATCCCATACAGAGGACAATGTCAGGACATTACAGGTACTGTCTGTGTACAACACACACGCACCACGTACACTACACACGGCACAAACCATGCACAGACATCACACACACGACACACATACCAAAAACACCACACACCACACACCATGCAAAGCACGCACACACACACAAAAACACACCACGCAGACCACACACACACGCACTACACATACAACACAAACCAGACACACACCATACACAAACACAACATACCAGAGACCACAAACACACATACACCACACATACACACACCACACACGCCACAAACACCACACACACACCACACATAGATCACACACACAGATACACACCACAAAGACATACACCATCCACACACATACCACAACACATTCACACACATATACACCACACATATACCACATGCCTCACCCACACACCACACACACGGCACACCACACATACACATAAACATACACCACACACACACATACACCATGCACACCACACACATACACAGACCTCACACACACAACACATACATCACAGACACCACAAAACCCACAGACATACAGACCACACACACCAGATACACTACACACATACACCACATACGCCACATCCACACATACACATATATCAGACACATACACACACCACACACGTACCACACAACACATACATCACTGAAACAACACAAACCACACACACACCACCACCCCCCACACACACCACACCCCCCCCACCACACATTCCCAACACAGATCAGACACACAAACCACATCACAAACACCACACATACATATATCACACATACACCAAACACATGACATACACCACACACCACACAAACCAAAGATACACATACCACACATACACATGCACACCAGACACCACATACTTATACACACAGACCACACACATACACTATGCACTCCACACACATACCACACACCAAACACACCTATAAACACAGCACAGAAGAAACACCACATACACATATACCATACACACACATACACCAAACACGACACATCACACTAACCACACACCCCACACCACAGACACCACACAAATTACAGACACATATACCACACACACACTACATGCACACCATACAGATGACACACACATAGATCATGCACCCCACACAGACCACACAGATTACATGCAACACACACACAACACACCAGACAGCACACAAACCACACACAGACCACACACATACATATACCACGCCCACCTATCACACACACCCCACACAAACCACAGACACACATCATAAACACCGCACACACACCACACATACCCATACCACACAAACACCACATCATGCGTACCACACACACATTCTACACATAACATACAGCACACACACACACTGTGTGCTCAATGCACAGTGAGGCCAAACAATACTGAAACATCAGAGTTTGGAGCAGAGAAATGTTTATTGAAGGGCCAGGCAAGGAGATGAGTGGCTTATGCCTTAAAAAGCTGCAACTCCCGAAAGGCTTTTAGCAAAGCCCTTTAAAGGCAAGATGAGGGAGGGGCGTGGTTAGTTGTTGCACACTTCTTTGTGTTGGATGTAGCTGTCTACGTAGGCCAGGTCAGTAAGGTCCTGATGTTCCTGTTATTCTCTGGTCAGGTCAAGGTTAGGTTATCCTGTAGGCTATCCTGTATATTTCAGGCTATAGGCAGCATTCTTTTACAAAAGATGCAGAGCCAGCGTGACTAAGCACAGGCAATAGAACACAAAGGTTAAAAAGAAGGTTAAAGTAAAAGGAGCAGATCTAATATGGAGTCAGATTTGTTCCTCCATATTACAATTCTTCCCTTTTCTTTGATACTTCTCAGTCTTGAGGAGCAGGTGTTGGACAACAAGAGGATAGAGAGGTTAATCAATAAACTCAGCAGAGGAACTCCATTTCACAGTGATTTGGTTTCCAACTCCAATCCTGTTTCGTCTTTCCCCAATTCTTTCAGGGAGTGGGGTGATTACCACTCTGGCTACTTCCTCCTGAAATGGGACATAGTCCTGCCTTGATTTGGGGAATGGACACAGAGCTGGAAATATTCTCGAGTTCCAAGTCCTGGATCTGAGTCTTGTATAATAAAAATCTCATTCCCTGAGGAATTCAGGAGAATAAGCCTGAAAACCAGTCTGGACCTGGCACTTTGGGGGAAACTTGTAGCCAGGTAGCCAGTTGTGTACTTTTATCTAAGTAGGTTTTAACTTCTGATGTGGGATTAACATATATATATATAACAGGGGCAACTGACCACTGCATGTCTCCTTTTGCTGCTGACATCTGACTAAAACAATTTTATTGTCTAAAAATTCAATAGTTACAAGAGATCTTGAGGTCATATAGTTGCAGCTGCCATCTGCCAGCAGACACTACTTTGAGAATGGCTGGTGGCATCCCAAGTATGACAGAGCTCAGAAGATTCAAGTTTTCCACAACATAGGAATGTGCCTAAAATCACATGCACGATGGCCACCTCGTTTTACCTTGAACATCTGAACCACATCTACTCCAGTTTTGACTTTCAAATGTATTCCACTCCACAGTGGCCAAGGCAGATGTACAATGCACGTCCGAAAGGCCACAAAACAGGCTGCTCTGGTCAGTAAAGTTTAAGTTAAATCATGTATCAGCTAGAATGACTTCCCCAGACCTCAAAATATGTACAGATTTCCCATCATCTCCCTTGTTAACTGCAAATTCTTCAACAGACCAAAACATGTCCCTTGATGCCAGGGTGATTTAGCTTCTTGCCCCAGGTCTAGATCATGTCCCTTGGTGCTAGACCTCCTTTATATTTGCCTAGATACTCATGATGGGGGAAAACTGATCAAATATTGTGAACAGGCTCAGAGGTATGTTAATGGGTATACACTTTATAGGCCATACATTTTATCACTTATACCCAATTGCCACACAAGCATCGTACATGTGCTTTTAGCAGTAGACTTATAAGCAGGCAGTGTTCTCCACAAACATGTAAATTAAGTCTGGTCAATTGACTACATAGGCTTTCCCAAACTGGCTGTGGTGGAACTCCTCAGGAGTCTTAGACTGAATTCCCAAAGTCCTCTCAAGGCCAGGAAATCCATGCCAAAGGCCTGCCATCAGATTCTGCCTCAGTGGCATTCTTGGTCCCCAAAATATCAAGATTCCTGTACAAGCCAGGAGACAGTCTTTCCCATTCACCTGATAAGGCTGCTCAGAACCCAAGGATCTCCAGTTTCTGGAGGGACCAGCCAGAGAGAAAAGAAAAATATTTCAGTTTTACTCAGCAAGGTATAATTTACCAAATTTCTGTAAGTCATGAGTAACTTGAGGGGAAGTGCTTCCCTATATCTGGAAAACACAAATCAAAATCAGTAATATTCCAGACAAAACCCATAAACATTATAACCGTATTCACCAGTTCACTTAGTAACCAGTCCTTTTGTTAACTTTTTATGAAGCCATCAGGATTTCCATTACGGTTTTTAATGTCTTACCCAGTTCAGCAGTATCTGAGGGACTTCCCTGGCGATCCAGTGGTTAAGACTCTGCACTTCCACTGCAGGGGGCATGGGTTCAATCCTCGGTCAGGGAATTAAGATTGCGACTTAATTCTGCCGGGTTGTGCAGCAAAAAAAAAAAAAAAAAAAAAAAAAAAAGAAA
>NW_006783917.1:927671-928636 GCF_000442215.2 Lipotes vexillifer
AAAAAAAAAAAAAAAAAAAAAAGTAGTATAATCTAAAATTTATTAGTCCTTCCTATGAATCTTCTTGAAGATGAAGCACGTTTGCAAAGCATCAGCTTAACTGTCTATTAAAGACTTAAAAAGGCAAGGTTAAAGATCTGATTACAGTGTGTTAACAAAACTTTAGTCAAGTTGCTGCGATATACAACATTTTAAGATAACCAGAATTATGACTGATAGCATTATACCAGGACATATCTACATTTCAGAAACTTTACATAATTTCTACAATATCTATATTAATAACATTTATCTGTACTGTATAATCTGAGGAGGCTTATCACCCACTTGACGATGCTTCCCATGTAATTCAACATACCAAATAATACGAGTTAAATACCTCTCTCTAAGATGCATCAAGGGCCCTCTAAAGCATCCCAAAGTTAGCTGGAAGGCAAAAGAATTTTAATTAAAATTTGGTATTTGGGAAGTTCGTCAAAAAGTTTCAAAACACTTGGTCAAATAAGATCACAGGTCACTGTAAGACAATACTTGTTTCTTAACCAAAGTGAGAAATCTCAGAAGCAAATATAGATCATTTAAAGGCAAGGAAGTTCACATAATCTGTTATCAAAAGCAGCATTCTAAGTAAACTTGTTCCCTTAGTAGAGAGGGACAAAATCAAGTCTTGCACCAGCCTATTTTTAATAACAAAATCCATTTACTTAAGTTTAACCTAATCTCAGCCCAACCATGTGTAAAACTCCCTTTTAAAAAAACCATATATCCTACTTTCCTGCTGTATACTGAAATGTTTCCTTTATTATTTTAGTAGCTTTAATTACATATTTAAATTTGAATCCAAAGCTCTGAAAAACCCTTAATTTCTAGTGAAACCCAAGAAGCAATCAATTATTAACTGTCCTTTAGCATTCTGTAGGTTGGCAAACAACAATAATAATTTTTTTTTTTTTTTTTTTTTTTTG
>NW_006783917.1:928858-934469 GCF_000442215.2 Lipotes vexillifer
CCCGAGTCCCCTGCATCGGCAGGCGGACTCTCAACCACTGTACCACCAGGGAAGCCCAATAATAATTTTTTAAAACATCTGCTTTTTATAGAAAATATCTCAGTGTGGCACCAAACATAGTCCCAGACACCTTTAGCTTCTATATTCAGTACTTAATGTTTCAGTACCCTGCCTGGGAATGACCTAGCTATTCAGTAATCCCCCATCATCCAACCCAAACTAGCACAACTCTAAAATTTAAGTTACCAAATATCTGGAGGGACCACCCTTAAGCAGACATTCCCAAATCATAGCCATTTCTAAAGAGGTCACCCAAAAGCTCTCATCCTATTTGCATCTAATTTACTTATAAGAATTTCATCATACCAAGCTAATTTTTTTTTCTGTTGACAAAACTGTGCAACAGAAACAACATAAACCCATTCACCCTCAGTAAACCCAGGCACAATAAAAGACATGTCTGTATTGACCACACCAACAATTGCCTTCATACTTCCTTGCCAAGAGAACCCCAATACTGTTCAGTTATTAGTCCCTCCTTAGCCCCAGTGGGTGAATGAGGATTAGGTTAAGGCAATCCTGGTGTAATTCCTTTTCTTCTTGGCAATATTTGATTTAATACAGGTGCAACCTTGCTTAAGAACTGTGAAGGCAAATAAGGGAACTTTTGGGTTTCCTTTGCTCTTGAAAGGGACAAAAGGTTCATACTTTCCTGAATCTGGTCATTGTTGGATGAGGACTGGTGCCGTGGAAGCTGTCTTAGGATCATGAGGGAACAAATCCAAGGACTAAACTGACATGTAAGAATGGCAGAGGAAAATATGGCAAGAACCTGGATCCTTGATGTCACTGGTTCACTGACTGAATCTATGCTGGAACCATTAGGAATTAGTCATAATTGTTTAAATACTTTTAGTTGTGTTTTCTATTACAAGCATTTAAAAACATCCTAAGTAAGTAATGTTAAAGGCATCTCTCAAAATTTATACTTATTTTTCGGAAACTCTTACTAGAAATTTCTATTGCTGGTTTTAAGGTTTATCCTAAATAGTTTGAATTTTCTAAAAGACATGTCTGTATTAGTCAAACCAACAAGCTTAAGCTAGCTTCAATACCAGATATCAATTCCATACTGAATATTTCCCAGATCATGAAGACCTGAAGTTCATTTTGGCCTGTTTTCTAAATAGTAGTATTTAATTTGTAAGCATTTACTTTTAAGTCTATTAAATAGAGCTCATTTACAAGTTAACCTCAGCAATACTATCCAAAGACAAAGACACCTAATCATAATGAAACACATACATCCAGATAGATCTCATAGCCAGCATACTTATATGCAAGACAAATGTAAACATACACACAAAGAACAAAATCTAATTCCTGCAGAACAAAAACAAAAGGGTGAAGTCCAACAATTTCCTCAACTTTTTCAAACAAGGATCCTACTTTTTAACAACAAACAACATGCAAATGTAAAGATAAGGAATAATTACCACACGTGTCATGGCAATTCACCTGGCAAATGCAAACCAAAAATAACAGCTGGAATAGGTTGAATTTACTTAGTTACCTTCAAGCTTGCTCCTCCGAATATTTTCGTTCTCTTGGGGTCAGAATTCTGAAAAAAAGGTATTTTATCAAGCCAGCTTTCTCTTAACTGCATATGCAAAAAGAACCAGTTTTGGAATTTTTAAGAGAGTTTCATCTTAATTAATTTAGTCCAGAGTCGAAAGAATGTAGTGGTGGTGAAGTGTTAAAAAAATATCTTCTTTCTCTCTCTTTCTAGAAGCATACTGAAGATCTCCCAGTTTTGCAAAATACATGCTAGGGGGACTATAAGATGGAACAGAGCTCTGATTATCCATACTTAATTATTCATGGCCGGCGTTATCTAATATTAATAAAGCAAACAAATGCAATGCAAAATGGTCTTTCAGGATCACAGTTCCCCAGCGCCAAAAAGGGAGATACCCAGTCATTGCAAAAGGGAAAACCCCAACCAATGCTCGACCACAGGCAAAACCCAACACAATAGGGAAGGATACCCTGGTGCCGTCACATGCAAGCCCTGTTACCGAAGACGTCTCAACTGACCAATGCATACTGATACACACACATGCAAACAACAAACAAATGGTCCCACTAACAAAGGCACAAGCTGGAGTGGCTCACCCCAAAACAATACACACACACAAAAAAACAAATAAACTATGGTCACACAGAAAATCAGTGGAGATGTAGTCTAAAATGCCATTTCTACTCTGAGACGGAGGTCTCCAAACAGACTGGCTTAGCTC
Source organism: Lipotes vexillifer (assembly GCF_000442215.2). Lineage (NCBI taxonomy): Eukaryota > Metazoa > Chordata > Mammalia > Artiodactyla > Lipotidae > Lipotes > Lipotes vexillifer. The sequence goes on from NW_006783917.1 coordinate 931,159, forward strand.
TCAAAAGAGAACAGACCCAGAGTGTCTCACTTCCCACAAGGGAAGTAACCCAAATGGAGTGGAGAGAATTCCCAGCCTGTGCAAGATGGAACGACTTACCCCCAAGTGACACCAAATGTGGACCATAGCTCTGGACGTTTCTCTGCTCCAAATGGCCTTGTGCACTGGGCAGCTGATGCCTCTCAGGAAGAGTCCCTCACAGTTCCCGGTGCAAAATGAGCTCCAGCAGCTGCTGGGAACTTGGGAAGGGGGCTGTCCCTGGCCGGGGTCCATCGCCACAGGCACAGATTCCTGGCTGGCTCACCGTAACTGTTACCGAACGCAAGTCTGTGCCTAATACAGTGAGGCCGAACAATACTGAAACATTTAAAGAGTTTGAAGCAGAGAAGTTTATTGTGGGGCCAGGCAAGGAGACAGGTGGCTCATGCCTTAAAAAGGCCAAACTCCCGGAAAGCTTTCAGCAAAGCCTTTTTTAAAGGCAAGGTGAGGGGGGGTGTGAATTGTTGCAAACTTCTTGGTGTCAGGTCCTTTGTTCTTGTAGCTGTCCGTGTAGGCCAGGTTTCTGTTATTCTCTGTTCAGGTCAGGTCAAGGTCAGGCTATCCTGTATATTTCAAGCCATAGGCAACATTCTTTTACAAAAGGTGCAGAGCCAGCATGACTAAGCAGAGGCAATAGGGCACAAAGGTTGAAGCTAAAGAAATAGATCCAATATGGAGTCAGATTTATTCTTCCCTATTACAAGACCACACACACACCCCCCCCAACTTCAGATTCAAGTCCCCCATGCATGGCATCACAAGGTCCTGTGGGGGAAACAACTTAGTCCCTTCCTTCAGTGATCCAATGCTGGAGTTTTTCTGCAGTGTTCTTCCAGCATGGCCATGCAGCCAAGGACTGAGCATCTCCAGTGACAGAGAGCTCAGCCCGTTCTCACGAACTCTGTTAGGAAGTACTCCCCCCACACCTCCAGGTTTTTTAGCATAAATCTGTTCTCACAGCAACCAGCCTTTAAATTGGTTTCCACCCCCACCCTGGGAAAACCTTCCTCTCCACAACCTCCAGAGCACTCGGACAGCAAGCGTGTCCCCCCACCCCTTCTATCCATGTGAATCCTGTTCCTTTGTCCCAGCGTCGCATGGTTTGTGTCCCCTTCTGGTCTGAACACATCTGCCCTGCATGTGTCACATTTGGGGCTTATGTTGCCCCTGAGGTGTGGTGCCCACAGCACACTGGGTGTGGTGATTGTCCATCAATAATTTGGCACTTTGATGGCTTTTCTCACGAGACAGATTGCCTTTCTCAACATGAGCCCTTGAAGGCTGACATGGGTCACTTCTGGGGACAGTGTAATGATGGGTGTGAGTAAGTCCAGAGGGTCTTGCTCCTTTGCCACGTGCAGTGGTTCCCAGACAGTGGCCCACAGGACACAGGTCATCAACGGTCAGGGGACTTCCCATGCAAAGGTTGCCAACTGTGACTCTGCTTCCATGCTGGAACCTGGGTGCCCTTGATGCCCTTGAAGTGTTCTTCATCCGTCTCTGGAGGGCCTGCTACACGTATACATTCTATGACCAGTGCAATGTGTTTATAAGCGGGTGCATAATAAATTACTGGAAATAGCTGAGGTTTTAATCCTCCATTAATACAGAAAGTTTGACTCCTGTCAGCCATGGTCTCTGTTTAAAATATTTAGGAGTTGGTTTCCATAGCAGTCTGCCAAAGCCTTCCATGATGGATGGCGGAAGCCAAGCCGAGTCGGGGGCACTTCGCTCACTGTGGAGGTGCGGGGGCCGGGGAAGGTGCTGCTGCTTCTCACACCAGGTCAAGGAGCCAAGACTGTTCTGTGAGAAGAGTAGGAAGCCACTCGAGGACATGTAGAATTTCCGTCTCCAGTCTGACGGTTGACAGGCATGTCCAGCATCTTCTTTGTCAGGGGCTCCTCTGTTGAAGCCATTTGCCTGTTAGTATCCGGGTTTCCCTGGGGATGTGTCCTTTACACTAGTTTTCTCACTTTCAGAGCTGCTATCATGACTGGTCACACAGGTATGACACAGGTATTTCTATCTATCCGCCCCACACCAAAGCCCTCCCTTATCCTGGGCAGGAAGGGCCCCCAGGGTCCTTTAGAACCTGACACTGATACCTGCAGGGAAGGGCCTGATCCTAAAATACATGAGAGGATCCAGCACTGAACACCTGGGTGATGCCCTCGTGAGAAATTCAGGAAATGCCACTTGAGGTAACGGGTCTATCAATGGTGCTACCCCTTCATCCTTACAGACACGAAGTTCCCTGAAAGCTTGCCTGCCTGCTCCACAGTAAAGGAAGCGAAACAATAAATACGGGTGCGCTGCCCTGCCATGTGGGAAGCGCTCGTGTACCCAGCACTTGATGCCCAGACCCGTCCCTGCCTCGCCTCCCGTCTCCTCCGCTCCGGCCATCCCGAGCCGTGTCGCCGGCGGCACCATTACCGACCCTCCTCCTCACTGTGGGAAGTTCCTCAGGCATCCCAGGCCCTCCCGGGACGTCCAGACCCCACGGCTTTCCTATAACATTCTCCCTTCCACCCAACTGCTCTTCGGTAGGTCTATGAACGCCTCGTACCACGTCTGCGCACCTGCGCAGGGGGTGGAGCCCTCTCCCCGCTCTTGGTCCAGCCTCGCCCTCCCTTCCCGGCCCCCGATTGCGCAGCCCCCAGCGCGCTCTGCTCACTCACAGGGGACCGGGGTGCTTCTGTCCTGGTGCCGCGCTTGGCGTGCGCTGTCATGTCGGGCGGGAGACAGTTCTCCAAGGGCCTCTCCTGTGTCTGACATCCTGCAGGCGGAGACGCTGACACCTCTGTTCTGGACGGACCGTCTTTACAAGGATGCTTACACGGTGGACAGCCTGGAACCTCGGAGACGGAGGTTCCCTCTGGAGAAGGGGTGGCAGCCGTGCTTCCCATCGTACAAGCCTTGCCTACCTTGGGCTCCAGGTTCCTCTCCTGTAATGCCACCCGCTGCCATGCAGTCACCATGTGGCCACCTGAGTCACCCTGCAGGAACTGGGGAACTAGCACAAGAAAAGACTGGCACCCAGACTACTGCTATAATTTAAGTCGTTTATCTCTGACCCAGGGTCCTGTGTCTCCTGCCAGCACCCAGGACACTGGCGGGCTAGCTCCTCACTTACAAGTGGGGGAAAATCTCAGCCCTTTCACAGCTCTTGACAGGACCTTACTCTGGGAGTCTCATCTCCCCCAAATGAGAAAGTCAAGGGTAGAGACAGGAATCCTGTATTATGTTTCCTAACACCTCTGATGTTTTCCCTA
>NW_006783917.1:934791-949389 GCF_000442215.2 Lipotes vexillifer
CTACACATTCTAGTGCACAGTAAGGTTTTTTGATGATGAAATAAATGATATTGATAATAAAGGCAAATAATCATAGCAAGAAGCTCCCTAGTTTGACTCAGTTTCCACCCATAATGATCTTTTCTGTTCTGCATGGCTCTGGGTCTCTCAAGCAATAGGGTCTTTTTTTAATTGCACGTGTGCAAGAGGGGATGGGCAAGGAGCAAGTGTGGGAAGCCTAGGGAACAAGGTGAAGGGAATAGGTTCCATAACCAAGCTGTGGCGGAGGTTCCTAATTGCCACTCAATATTCATTCTCCCTTTTTTTTCCTTGTAAAAATAATCCTAATTATTGTTTTAGCTGAGAACATCATGGCTAGCTAAAATCATACATTTCTCAGTCTGCTTTGTAGCCAGATCTGGCGTATCACGGAGTTCTAGCTGAGGAGACATAGTGGAAGTGGAAGAGAGCGTTCCCTCATTTTCACTCCTTTTTTCTTCCTACTGCCTGGATTGCAGTTATAATTGTTGGCACTCCAGCAGCCATGTTGGCCCATGAGGTGAATTTGGAAATAGAATTCATGTATAGTGAGTAACAAGATAGGAGGAGCATGAGCCCCGATACCACGAAGCCACCAAACCATCTGTGAACTGACCCCTGACTTCGTTTCATGAGAGAAAAAGAAACTTCTATTTTCTTTAAACCACTGTTATTTTGGATCTTCTAGCAACCTAATCCTAACTACTACACAAACTCAATTTTCACTGAGTGTGGAGTATATTATAAATCACACTTCCTAAGAAAGGTGCCATCCTATGTCCTTTTGACACTCAAAACATTGAAAAGTGAGGGCTACGATCAAACCACGTACATGTCTCCATGCAACCCAACAGCAAACCCATTTTAAACAACTGAATTCAATTCTATTTTATGAAGAACTTAGTCTGACTCACACATGTGTGTAGTGTGTCTTAGGAATACTTACATAAACATATTTAGGAATGGCTTGTTTCAAATATTTTCTAACAGTTTGAACGTAAAGATTTTACTACCTAAAAAAAATGTCATAGGTACTTTGAAAATGCTTCATAACTTCACATGCCGCCAGCACAGCCCAATTCAGGCTGGGCCCGGCTTCCAACCTTGGCATCCTTCCTCTTGTACCCCAGTGATTTTAATCCCTTGGGCCAACCCCAAGCCAAGGCAAGAGACGCCCCAGCCCTACCAGCTCCACAGCCTGGGACCTTGGCTTCAGGTGACCATTGCTACCATCGGCTGCCTTATACAAAATGGGATCCTTAATAAACCCTTCTGTGGAATGTGGAGAGGGAACACGGTGGGGCAATGCTAAAAGCACTCATGTTCTAGATTCTAGCCCCAGCTCCGTGGTGTACCAGTTGTGCTGCCGTCAGGAATGCATGGGCGTTCTGTCTCTGTGTCCTCACCTGACAGAAAAGGAATGAAGCACAGTCTTTGAGGTTTCACAGAGCAATTCATGAGGAAGAGCTCTGTAACTAGAAGGGCCCCATCACGTCAGAGACCATGAAGGTGGGGACTTCTGACATTTAGAAATCCAATGGAAAAGGAAGGAAACCAGGGACTTAGCCTACTGGGCATATATTAATTTTGGAAGGGTGTCAACCCCTATCACCTGTAACTTCTTAGATGTCTATCAACCCAAACCTATTAGGATCTTCTTTGGAGAGTTATCTCAGAGAAACTGTTTCCTTCTGACCTCTTTCCAACATACACAGTGGAGGCTAAGGGTATTGCTTTAACTCATCAAACCAAATAAGGTTTATTAATATTGACCAGAGACTTATTAATATGTCTTTTGTTACCCAAACGTTATTGACCAGAGACGTTTCAATATTGATTTACATAACAAATCACCAGCCACAGGCGTTAGATTCTGAAAAAATCCCCTGGTCAATAAATGAGTTAATTAAAAGAATTTTGATATCGGTCTCAGAACAGCAAGATTTGCCTAGTACCTTCTGAAAGACCAAGGGCAGATGGTGGCATTTCAATGTTCACCATTATAGCACTATTCACTATTTTAAAAGATCATCAGGGATACAGGCAAGGCTCATTCTTTAGACAGTGGTTTCTCAAACACCATGAGGAGAACCTGCTGTCTTCTGGGTGAAGTTCTCAGTCAGGACTGTAGAGAGAAGCCCACAGTTCTGAGATGGAGCACAGAAGGCAGATGCAGGGGGCTCTCTGAGTTGGGCTAACTTGTCAACCCGCTCACCTCTGGTAGGTGGCCTATGTTTAGATCCCAGCTTTGCTATTTGCTTTCACGTAATCCTGGTCCCATAACTGAACTTCAGTTTCCTCATCTATAAAATGGGAATGACAGAACATACTAGATGCTTGTTACTTTCAATCCCATTCCGCCTAGTTTCTCAAAAAACAAACAAATAAACAAAAAAACAATTCTACAGGATCAGAGACCGTTGCTACCTGCGCCGAAGCCTTGGGGACTCTGGGCCTCCTTCCCAGCATCCTTAGAGGGTCAAGAAGAGACGAAAGCTGATTCAGAGATGTTCCTTGGAGAAACAACTTCAAGACTTGTGTGGGATGGAACTCTACTGGATGACCTCAAACCAAAGGGGCAGAATTGTGAAGCAGACAAAGGCTGTGCTCAGTTCCCCTGCTTCCCAATTCCAGACCCCCTCTCCCTCCCGAGAAGATGTCTGTTCTTGGACACCAGTGTCCCTTAGCTGCTCATGGAGGCTCAGGTCATCTTTCCCTCCCGGGAAGTCCAGTGCCCAGGGTTGGTCTCAGGCACCACACTCTCGTCCCTCAGTCATCCTCATCACAACTGCCTTATGCACCACACTCTCTAGAAGAAGGTCTGATAAGGCGATTCACTCAGTGGTTAAGGAGCTCGTAAGGTTCTTGGGGTTTCCCTGTTCAAGACAATTAGCAGTTCCTCCCGTAGGAGATTTTAAGGCTAAGGCATCACCAAGAAGCCCTTTTATCCTCTTTCCTAAGCCCCATCTTGAACCCATGGGTAAAAAGATTTTTATTTGCCAAAGAGGCGAAGTAATAAGCAGTCACACAGTGCTGGCCACGGGCTGAGGCCACCAGTGCTGCCCGGGCCTGACCTTAACTGCTGCCACCAGCAAGACACCCAAGCAGGAAGGCTTTCTGAGCCCTGTCGCTGGCTTGTGAACCCATTATTAGACTTCCAAGATGAGCCTTTAGGAATTTCTAGCCTTAAAAAAGGATTGTGAGAATAGGCTGGTGAGGTACCATTTTTTAAGACAACAAGCTGTGTAAGTGTCCACCTAGTCCACCGACGGAGAGGCACACCTGAGCCCAAAGCACTGCCTCTGCCTTTCCCTGTCCTAAGACAGGTGACACCGAGAAAGGGGGAAAAGTCCTTTCAGCCTCAAAGGTCTTTCCAGTTGAAAACACTCAGTGCTGAAGCAGCAAAATAAAATCACCCATCGACCAAAGTGTCGAGGGACACAGCCCACCTCAAAGGCCTTCTCCCCCGAGCCGGGGTGTAGGAAGGAGTCTGGCACCAGCCTACCTGCCCTGTGCGGGCAAGGGAGACAGCAAGCAAGACCCAGGGAAAGTCGCTCAAGAATGGAGACACTTGCGGGCCGCTGGAGCCGAGGGGCCGAGGCCAGAGAGGCCAGGTCGCTGCAGATGGAGACAAGATGCTCTGTGACACGCCAAGCTGTGTGCTGGGAGGCCTACACACAAACCCTAGTCAGGCTCTCTCACGTCCGCCCTGTCCCCCTCTGCAGAAAGGCCTTATCATCTGCCACACACGGGTATTTTCAGCCACACTCGGCTGCAGGGATAAACACGGTGTCCGCAGTAGCACCCTTGACTACAAAGGACAACTGTGACAAATGTCAGGGCCCTTTGAATTTGAAGATAGCCTTGTTAACTACTGCGGAGGCCGGACTTTCTGCTGTCAACAGAGCTTCTCAAGTTATTTACGCCCGCGGCGACTTGCATTAGATCACCCCGCCCCCCACTTTTAGCTGCTTCCCTGAGACATGTCAGAATGAAAGCCAGCCTGCTGTCAGCAGTCACATGTCCCACATCGCCTGGACGACCACTGAAACGGGAGTTCCCACCGTGGGCTCGAGGCGTCTCTACGTTAGCCCAACTCTAATTCCCCAGGGAACTTAATCGATGGCACAAAATGCTATCTCATCCTTCATTCTGGAAACGCTGAAAGCCTTCCAACAGAATAAATCACTCTGTGAGACTCCGTAAACGCCCAGTCTCAACCATGCCTGCAAGGATTTTTGAAGAACCTGCACAAGGCGGCTATTGTACGCGTGTACAAATAGATGACACAATTCCAGGGTTTAATACTATCCGCCAAGTTAAACTACTGTGGAGCAGCTGTGCACATGTGAAATGATGCCTGGCACCACTGGAGATCCATAAATCAGCCCTGGCATACTTTCCTCCTATTAAGAGAGTCAAATAAGAAAAAAACCACAAATTAAGATGTGTCTAGGACATGGAAGACATCGCCATTCCTCTCTGAATGCAAAAATAAATAAAAATTAGGCTTCATTTTGCTGGGGTTTCTTTCCGAGGGACACAAATTTTCCAGCATGTAAAAACCTGGCAGAAAACCTTGCTCTGAGCAGGGTCATGTTGGGCTGGTTGGTTTGCCTTTCTGTATGTCGCAGGCAAAACAGAAGTGATGAGCCAACCTGAGAGGCAATTGTTCTTTACAAGGAGTGGACGGGGGCTTCCCTGGTGGTGCAGTGGTTGAGAATCCACCTGCCAGTGCCAGGGACATGGGTTCGAGCCCTGGTTGGGGAAGATCCCACATGCCGTGGAGCAACTAAGCCCGTGTGCCACAGCTACTGAAGCCTGCGTGCCTAGAGCCCATGCTCCACAACAAGAGAAGCCACCGCAATGAGAAGCCCGCGCACTGCAATGATGAGTAGCCCCTGCTCGCCACAGCTAGAGAAAGCCCGCTAGCAGCAATGAAGTCCCAAGGCAGCCATAAATAAATGAATGAATGAATGAATAAATAAGGAGTGGACAGATAAGCCAGGAACCCAACGCAGCCACAGATATATACATACATACATACATATACATAACTAAGAAATGGATGGATAAACCAGGAACCCAAACTCTCCCAGGAAAATTATAACCAGGTTATATGTGTAGGACTCTGTCCCTTTGCAGTTCATCCCTTTGTTCTGGCTTGTTCGTCTGCAGGACAACAACACACAGCAGAGGTCAGATGGCTGGGCCACTGGATGCTTCCATCCAGCCTTGGGTGAATGGCTTGGCTGGAGAAGCCAGGTCAGACTAAAACGAAGGGAAGTTGCATCATTATAAAGTTGGGTCACCAGTGGAGAGAATGACCAACCACCTCAGTCAGCCTGCATCCGAGGGGGCTCCTGAGATGAATGAGTTTTGGTGCTAAAATGAGAAATATCCTTGGCAAACTGGGCAGAGTTTGTCACCCCAGTAAGTGACCAAGTTTTAGGCTATTTGGGAAAACGGAATCATCTATGAGTCTAAACAAGCTGATAACTCTCAGCTTCTCTTTAGCTGAGGGATGTCAACACAGACAATCCAGTCCCCAGCTAGAGTGACTCCGTAGAGTGGCACAGATGTCCCAATTAACATCAATTAATTGAGCCTTTGCTTTGTGCTCAGCATGGTGCCGTGTACTGAGTAGGGATAAAAAGGCAAGTGCAAAGAATGAGATTAGAACACTCCCTAACACCATACACAAAAATGAACTCAAAATGGATTAAAGACCTAAATGTAAGGCCACACACTATCAAACACTTAGAGGAAGACAGAGGCAGAACACTCTATGACATAAATCACTTCAAGATCCTTTTTGACCCACCTCCTAGAGAAATGGAAATAAAAACAAAAATAAACAAATGGGACCTAATGAAACTTAAAAGTTTTTGCACAGCAAAGAAAACCATAAACAAGACGAAAAGACAACCCTCAGAATGGGAGAAAATATCTGCAAATGAAGAAACTGACAAAGGACTAATCTCCAAAATTTACAAGCAGCTGATGCAGCTCAATATCAAAAAACCAAACAACCCAATCCAAAAATGGGCAGAAGTCCTAAATAGACATTTCTCCAAAGAAGATAAACAGATTGCCAACAAACACATGAAAGGATGTTCAACATCACTAATCATTAGAGAAATGCAATTCGAAACTACAATGAGGTATCACCTCACACCAGTCAGAATGGCCATCATCAAAAAGTCTACAAACAATAAATGCTGGAGAGGGTGTGGAGAAAAGGGAACCCTCTTGCACTGTTGGTGGGAATGTAAACTGATACAGCCACTATGGAGAACAGTGTGGAGTGTTCCTTAAAAAAGTAAGAATAGAACTACCATATGACCCAGCAATCCCACTACTGGGCGTATACCCTGAGAAAACCATAACTCAAAAAGACACATGTACCACAATGTTCATTGCAGCTCTATTTACAATAGCCCGGACATGGAAGCAACCTAAGTGCCCATCGACAGATGAATGGATAAAGAAGATGTGGCACATATATACAATGGAATATTACTCAGCCATCGAAAGAAACGAAATTGAGTTATTTGTAATGAGGTGGATGGACCTAGAGTCTGTTATACAGAGTGAAGTAAGTCAGAAAGAGAAAAACGAACACCATATGCTAACACATATATATGGAATCTAAAAGAAAAAAAAAGGGTTATGAAGAACCTAGGGGCAAGACGGGAATAAACAGGCAGAACTACTAGAGAACGGACTTGAGGATATGGGCAGGGGGAAGGGTAAGCTGGGACGAAGTGAGAGAGTGGCATGGACATATATACACCACCAAATGTAAAATAGATAGCTAGTGGGAAGCAGCCGCATAGCACAGGGAGATCAGCGCGGTGCTTTGTGAACACCTAGAGGGTTGGGATAGAGAGGGTGGGAGGGAGATGCAAGAGGGAGGAGATATGGGGATGTATATATATGCATAGCTGATTCACTTTGTTATAAAGCAGAAACTACCACACCATTGTAAAGCAATTATACTCCATTAAAGATGTTAAAAAATTGAAATTAAAAATTAAAAATAAATAAAATAAAAAGGGAAGTGCAATTAATTCCTTTCTTTTAATTCACCTTTATAGGGTATTGCCAAGTAAACCTATGCTAAATCCTAAAGGATCTTGGAATCCACAGAGACCTGCTTTTACATGGAGACTGAGGGCGCACATGACCCCACAGCCCTTCCCAATGGTGCTGAAGGTCAGTGTCAACAAGCACACAAACGATTAGCTGAAGCTGGCTGAGGAGGGAGGAGAGAGAATGCTATGCCTTGATAGAGATAGGAGATCCATTTCTTCCATGGCTGACTCTTCACAGACAGTTCTTCCATAGGAGCTCCAAAAAACGTCATTTGAATAAGCATATCGTCTCCTAAAGGAACTACCAGGAAGAAATACATTCATTTGATTTTGGAGTTTCTTTATTTAAAAATCTCACTGTCTTATAGTCAGGCATATTAAATCTTTATACACAACTTATAAAATGAAAGATGTTCTTTTGGTGGCAGCCACTGTCATAAGGCAAATGTGTGCTCTGTGGTCGGTACTGAAATTTTATTCTTCCCGATTACAGAAGCAAAACTTTTTTATTGTAGGAAACTTGGAAATTTTAGGAAAACAAAACTTGAATCACCTAAATTATTATTATTTTATAGTTTCATCCTATTCCTTTTCTGTGCACATATATTTTTTACAAAGTTGGAGTCCCTGCGTGTCCACTTCAGTGTTCTGCTTTTTACCCCCGACATCGTATTTCCTATATTTTCATGTTTCATGAAGTATACTTCCAAGTCAGTGGTCCTGGACCCTGTTTACACTCTTTAAATTTATCATGTGGACCCAAATATCCTTAAAATTCTCCTCAAAGAGTCTTGTGAAATGTTCCCTAAAAATCCCAGTCGATTCTGTGACCCGAGTGTTTACTATATTTCCTGCACTAAGACGTAGGAATTATGAAGATGTAAGATGAGAACTTCATGTGATACACACTCATGAGAATTTGAATCTGAAGTGACTCACTGTATTCTGTCCTAGTCATCAGTTATATGCACTATAAAAACAACTTTCTAGAAACACGCCATGTATGTTTGACTCAACATGGCATTTTTTATCATTTTTGTAAAAAGTTGGACACTGAGCTCTTTATCAGAAATGTAGTATGAAGTATATAATTTTTCCCCAAGGAGAAGCCAGATTCGATTTACATCAATTTAACATCATTTTAAACATTTCAGGGGTAGAGCTGTATCAATTAATATGCTTTCTTGCAAACAAAAAGGCTAACTGGCTTAGCCAAGAAGGACATCAATTAATCTGCATAGTTTGGAGACCAGAGCAGAGTGGGCTTGGGTGAGAATGTCAGGGTCTCTCTCCTCTTTGTGCTCCTCTCAGCCTTCCAGTGTTGGGCCACCCTCAGCCAGGGAGTATGATGGCTGCTCCCAACACAGCAAGGTCCAGAGGGAAATAAGGGACAAGGTCTTAGAATCAAGGAAGCCTTTTCCAGAGGCCTGCACCAGATGTCCCCTCCTGTTTCCTGACCAGTATAAGGTCACACACACACGTCTCCCTGGTCTGATCACTAATAAGGGAAATGGGATAACTGGCATTGACTTAGACCAGCAATCATCAAACTATTGCCAAGGACCGCTTCTGGCCAGCCTGTTTTGTCAATAAAGTTTTATTGTAACACAGCCTTGCTCATTTACATATGATTGTGTCTGGCTGCTTTCTCGCAGAGCAGAGCTGTTACAACAGAGACCATGTGGTTCACAAAGCCTAAATGTGTCCTGTCTGGCTGTCTTAGTTTGTTTGGGCTGCTTTTTTTTTTTTTTTTTAATTTATTTTTGGCTGCACTGGGTCTTTGTTGCTGCATGCAGGCTTTCTCTAGTTGTGGCGAGAGGGGGCTACACTTTGTTGCAGTGCGTGGGCTTCTAATTGTGGTGGCTTCTCTTGCTGTAGAGCACAGGCTCTAGGCGTGCGGGCTTCAGCAGTTGTGGCACACAGGCTCAGTAGTTGCTGCACATGGGCTCTAGAGTGAAGGCTCAGTAGTTGTGGTGCACGGGCTTAGTTGCTCCGTGGCATGTGGGATCTTCCCAGACCAGGGATCGGACCCGTGTGCCCTGCATTGGCAGGCGGATTCTTAACCATTGTGCCACCAGGGAAGTCCCTGGGCTGTTTTAATAAGATACCATAAACTGGGAGGCTTGTAAACAACAGATATCTCTTTCTCACAGTTCTAGAGGCTGTGGAGTCTGAGGTCAAGGTGCTGGCAGATTCAGTGTCTGGAGAGAGCCCATATCCTGGTTCAGAGACGGCCACCTTTTGGCTGTGTGTCACGTGGAAAAGGGGCAAGGGAGCCCTCTGAGCGGGCCCCAATGCCCCTTCTGAGGGCTCTGCCCTAATGACCCAGTCACCTTCCAGAGTTCTCATCTCCAATACCATCACTTGGACATCAAGTTTCAACATCTGAATTTTGGAGAGACACAAACATTCAAACCAAACACACTGGCCTTTTACAGAAAATATTTGCCGACCTCTCATGTAGAGAATGCTTAGGGCAGGATAGATGGAGACAGATCACCCACAATGACTGTTGCACGTCAGTGTGGCCCTAAAAACAAACTCTGTCCTCGAAACGCAGAGAAAAAGCTAACGGCGTATCATCACACTGCATGGATCATATAAACTATGCATGAAGATTAAAGCAGAAACAGAGACACAGACGTAGAGAAAAAATGTATGGACACCAAGGGGGAAGGGGAGGTGGGATGAATTGGGAAATTGGGCATGACATATATACACTACTGTGTATAAAATAGATAACTAATGAGAACCTGCTGTATAGCACAGGAAACTCTACTCAATGCTCCGTGGTGACCTACATGGGAAGGAAATCTAAAAAGGAGGGATATATGTATACATATAGCTCATTAACTTTGCTGTACAGCAGAAACTAACAACATTGTAAAGCAACTATACTCCAATAAAAATTAATTTAAAAAAAAAGTAATGTGAGAATTCAGAGGAGAAAGTCATCAATAAAGGCAAGGCAAAAGCATCACCCCAGGACACGAATTCTCCCCTAGATGTCTGGAGACGAGACACAGATGCTGCTCTCTCCAGTCTCCCTGCATCTGGGGGCTCACTCTCCAAAGACAGGTGACCAGCACGTGCAGGTTGGTCTGGACGCTGGCACCACAGGCTGTAACGGGACGGTCCCCTGGCCTTCCTCATGTCTTCTCAGCCTTAATCATTCCAGGATGATTCTAGATAAAAATGTGGAATTTCATCATTGTTGTCCAACCCTGTTGATACAAGTCCTGTATCATTTCCCTCCTGTTCTGTGGTAATTCTCTCTTGTTCTCGACTATTAGGATGCCTTCAAAGGGGTCTGAAACGCACTCATCGTAAGAGGTAATATTAGAAGCCTCACTCCAGTCAAGAGGATTTACGCTGAAAGAGATTAGAAAATCCTCGAGCTGAACGAAAGGAATCTCCAGGTACTTCTCGTTAGCTTCAAAACTACCACTTTCCTAAGCTGATACTTCAGACGTGCACTGTGATGCACCAAGCATCAGGCTAAAAGATGCATATTGAAAGGATCCAAGAATATGGAGAAACTGCCTTCAAATTCCTGTCCCATCTGCCCTCTGGGACTCCTCAGAACACTCAGTCTGAAGCTGAGGTGACGACTTCAGATTTCTCATGAGTTTCACAAGGTGAAAACTAGATGGGAAGCAGCCATTGATTAAAAACAAGGAGAGGATGCCAAACTGTTTGGTTTTGACACACATTGTGTGTGTGTGTGTGTGATGCTCCGGGTATCTTACATAGTAAACCATTGGAAGGTTATTCAAGAACAGGACTGCATGGCCTGGGAAGCTCAGGTAACGTTTGCTTCTTTTCTAAAGTAAGTGGGCAGAGGGCCTATAAGTAGAAAGAAAATGGTGAGGAGAGCCGGAGTTGATGTTGACACAAAAGACAGCTGCCTTTTGTGTCTTCCTGGACTCACGGAAGGAATCCCTTATCGTTTACTGAGCGATAAACGTTCCCAGCGAATCTGGTGTGGGAGCAGAAGAGGGGGAGAAGAGAGCCAGCAGCAGGCTGGGACACCAACTGATAACACAGTCTTTGGAGATGCTAAGATGAGTGAGGCAGTTAAAACCAACACATGGGATGTGCCCGCTACTATATACAGAACAGATAACCAACAAGGACCTACTGTATAGCACAGGGAAGTACAGTCAGTATCTTGCAATAAGCTATAATGGAAAAGAATCTGAAAAATTATATATATGTAATATATTTATATTATTATACATATATATGTATCACTGAACCACTTTGCTGTACATCTGAAACTAACACAACATTGTAAATTAACTACACTTCAGTTTTAAAGAAATGGTTATTAAAAGGAAAAAGACAAACAAACAAAAACTAACACATGGCACGCTGGGGAGGAAACTGCCAAAGAGTGATTCATGAGGATCCAAGCCTAGAAGCAGCTCGGCCTCCATGTGCAGCCTGTGCAGGAGGCGGTCCCACCTGGCACCAGGTGTCCTGTGCGCCCTGGCACGTGGCCTGGTGCACACACACACCACTGCACAGATGCGTGCAGGGCTTCAAGCGCTCCCAGCACACACCCACGAATATTTCATGTGCGTATGTGGGCTGCATATAGGTTGAGAAAAAAAGAATGCATAGAGGGGATTGTTTTGCTTCAGTGTATACGTGAACTTTGATGGAACTTAGTAAAATACAGAGCGTTTACAAGCGTGATGGATGGCTGCTGGGAGACTGGTATTCTGCCCTCCCGGCTGGGCTGCAGTGCTGGGCTGCAGTGACAGCACTGGGTAAGGAATGGACGAACAGTAGGTCCTGTAAGTTGGTGGCGCTGGGACTGCCCCGCCTGAGTGGGAGGTCCGAGCATCCATCTCCAGCGGCACATAATTCAGAGGGGAGTGAGGGATTCCTGTGACGTGTGGAAATAGCAAGGGGGTAAAATGAGAGGGAATTATGAAAGTGCACTCGAATCACCCAACGTGCTGAGGATTGTTCATGTCAACAGATTCCACTACTGCGAAGCCACACGCCTGGTGAGTTTCCGGATCACATCCAGGACCCCCTCTCCCGCTCTAAGTCCCCACCAACATCAGCCATGCTGGGCGGCACAGGTGACAGGCCAGCTCAGCTGGAAGACAAGCAGCCTCTTCATCCCTTTAAAAAATTAGCTTGTCTGAATTGTTGAAATTCTAACATACTTAAATCAGCAGGACTGGTGGCTTCAGCTGCAACCCCAGGTCAGGGCTGCCTCTTTTCTCTGCCTTCCCTCGGTCTGTGACACCCACCGTGTAAAGGGCACCGCTGCACCCAACTCCCACCTTCACGTGATCCTTATTTTTCTTGATCTTAACAGATCTGGTGCCCTTTCCTCTGGCTGTGAGCAGAAAGTTCCTGACTTCCTCAAGGCTGCAACAGGTGGCCAGGAGGCAGCAGGAAGAGGGGACACCCTTCTGCACTCTTTTCATAAACGGTGGTTGCTTGTTTGCTTGTTGGTTTGTTTTTCATACTGAGGCTCTCCTCTGCTCTGTATTTCATTTCAAAGTCACCAAGCAAGAAAACTGACCCGGCTACAGGTAAATGAGACTCCTTGCTGCTGCCTGCTGCTTCTTGCTTCTTGCTGGCTATGTTCTTTCCTTTATTTCCTTTCCCAGGGACTTGATAAGCTCCTGGAAGGATCTATGGACATTTGAGGCTGTTTCTTGAAGGAGCCAGATGCCTGGTCATTAGGATACCACAGCTGGGAAAAGCTCAGCGCTGATGGGGGAAAGGCCCAGGGATCAGGGAATCTCAGCTTTCTGACAGAGGCGGTGTTGCCATGGAAACTGAGCTGCCACAGCTGCCTGGGCTCTGACATCCGTGATTGGCTCTGGCAGGGGGTGGAGATGATCAAAAGCCGATCATTCAAAAGCCAGTCTCAGAGGGGAGCTCCACAGCCTTCTGTCTCCTCCAGCTGCTCCGCCAGGACAGAGAATGTCAGCTCTGCTCCTCGCTCAGACCTTTAGTGGAAAAAATCCCAAAAGACTGAATTCTGAATCTAAGTGTTAAAAAAAAAAATAGAAAATTTAAAATTCTATATAATGATGGATCCTAAACCTGTTGATTATCAGAACCCCTTGTTCACATGAGGTTTCAAAAAATACCAGTTCCAGGGCCCCAAGCTGGGAGAGTCTGAATCCTGGTCATAGGGTCAGTTTCTGCACTCTGTATTTTTAATCCTCCCCCAGATGATTCTAATGATCATCCATATTTGAGAACTAGAACTTAGTTTAGTGTTTTTTGTTTTGTTTTTTATTTATTTACTTTTGGCTGCGTTGGGTCTTCATTGCTGAACGCGGGCTTTCTCTAGTTGTGGCGAGCAGGGATTACCCTTCATTGTGGTGCACGGGCTTCTCATTGCAGTGGCTTCTCTTGTTGCGGAGCATGGGCTCTAGGCACGTAGGCTTCAGTAGATGTGGCTCGTGGGCTCTAGAGTACAGGCTCAGGAGTTGTGGTGCACGGGCTTAGTTGCTCTGTGGCATGTGGGATCTTCCCGGACCAGGGATTGAACCTGTGTCCCCTGCATTGGCAGGTGGATTCTTATCCTCGGCACCACCAGGAAGCCCTAGTTATTTTTAAAAACCAAATATTTAAATATGTATCTTTAGAGGTTCCATTTGGAAGGTACTGCTTGTGTTTCATTCCCAATTCCAGCCCTCTACTAAGTGTCTTCTTCCACTGTCTTGGAATGACTAATCCACGGTTTATAGGTGTGGCAGATACAGTCGTGCAGAAAGAGACATTTCATTCCACTTTTACTAAAATTGCTAAGTAACTTAAGAGATGAGAAAGCAATTCATAATTCTATTTTAATAGCACCCCAGAATGTCTCCTACTATCTCAAGGCACGCTGTGAAATTTCCTAGATTAAATTCATTTGAGTTCACTTAAACTTGTAAGGTTTGGAAAACACTGCTTTAGATTCAAGGAAAGAATTCCAGGAGTTTCCTCCCTGCCCCCTCTACCCACTCTCCCACCCTCCTTCCGTCTCCAAAGATACTCCTCTGCAGAGGAAGCTCTCATGTGCATTCTTTTTCCATCGAGGTCCAGTCAGGAAGACAGACACCACACTAGGTATTGCAACAGAGGGGATTTGATACAGCAAGTCTGTTACAGACGTTAGAAGACGAAAAAAGCAAAACAGGACACTAGGATACAGAGATAGGTAGGAAGCAGCTTCCACTATTGGGGAAGAGTTGGAATCACCAGACCTGGAAGTTGATTGAGGGCCACGTAGGGCTGGGACCCAGGTCTCAGGGTAGGGCCCAGCTGAGCCACTGCTGGTGGAACGCAGCGAACCCCGCAGCCCCGTCCCCACAAGTACAAACGCTCCCCATGTCCCCTGCCTCTTGTTTGTGGAAAAGCTCGTCTCCCAGGCTTCCCTGAGTCACAAAAGCGTAGGCTCCAGTAGTTAATGATTAGGACAACAGAGTCACAGACTCAGTGTCTGATGGGCATTCCT
>NW_006783917.1:949399-952213 GCF_000442215.2 Lipotes vexillifer
ACAGATACTGTTCCAGCCACCAGAGGGCACGACACAAGCTGCTCCATCCTGAGCAGCACTGAATCTGTGGCTAGCACAGTTCCAAGAACTGGCCTCAAAAGAATGGGATTAATATTATTGCTCATAATAATCTGTACCTTTGTGGCATCAAAATAATTATAGCTTGCTCTGCCCGTACATGTAAACGGGCAACTAGAATTGTCAGCAAAGAGATGCTACATACCCATGTTGACATCTTCCACTCTGAGAAGGCGCCCAATGTCAGCATGAAGCAGTTACAGAAGATGGACATTCGCCCCAATCCCACAGAAATGGGATGATGTTTAACAGTGGGGAACTGAAAGCAGCTCTTTTGCCCCTTTCCTGTTTACTCATTTCTGTCCCTCTTTAACGTTAAAAACCAAATTATAGGAATGAGGTCACTAACCAATAGAAACTACACCCTGACTTATGCTCTCCTGAATGCACACCATGATTTGCCTGACCTGTTGATTCTTTTCCTAGATAAAAAGAAGAATGAAGAATGATGTAGTTAAAGAATGACTAGCTCTCTACCCACAGTAGCCCCCTTAGCAATCCTGCTGGCAGATCACTCGGACAAGATGCCACCTGAAGAGTCAGCCAGTCTGCACGCAATGGAGATGTAGAACCCAACCTCCTGCTTTGATGATTCCCTGAGATTCTTCCCCCTTTTCTCCTGTAAAAACTGTCATGGCTGAGCAGAATCTTCAGAGCTGGTCTCTGGACACGAGTCCACCTTCTCCCCAGACTGCCAGCTTTTCTGATTAAAGCACTTTTCCCCTCTACTGACACTTGCCTCTCGAATGATTGGCTTTAGAGCAGCGAGCAGCTGAACCTGAGTTCAGTAACACTGGCACCTCAGGAGGTGGGAGGAGAGGCCTCTTGGGTCTGGGGCTCTGACTCCCTGGGACCACTGCTACCTCAGATGGATTGCAGTGAGGTTCTGGGACCGTGGAGAGAGGATGAATACAGCAACCAGCCACTGCCGCCTGGTGAAGAGCCATTGATAGGCTGACACCCAGAAGCGGCAAACAAAAGGGAAGGAGAACCCCTCTCCCTTCCGCTGCCCAGTTTCCCTCTTGGGTGCATCAGTAGGAAGCCAGCTGACCAGCACAAACGATGGTCTCCAGAGTCTTGGCTCCTGTGTCACAAAACAGAGTAGAGAAGGGAAGGTCTGGAGAGGGCTGGCGGCTGGGTGGGCAGTGTCTTGGTCAAGCACAGCATCAGATGAGCCTTTGGGTCAAGAGAGTAGGGAAAATTGCATTGGCAGAAACAAGGTTAAAAGCTTTTGTTTCTGCGGCTGCTTTTTTTTTTTTTTTTACTTTTTTTTGGCCGCACCCTACAGCATGTGGGCTCTTAGTGCCCTGACCAGGGATTGAACCCATGCCCCCTGCATTGGAAGCGTGGAGTCTTAACCACTAGACCAGCAGGGAAGTCCCTGTGGCTGCTTTTCTGATGGTCAAATGAATTTGGGAAAACCAATGCCATTAGCATATTGAAGGATCTGAGAAGTCCTACAGTAAAGGATCCTGCTTTACTTTGTTAATTATTTCTCAGATTTATTTAGTATGAATTCCTTATTTTTTCGGATATAATATTCCTTAGAGCACACGAACTGTGTTGTAAATGCCATTCTAAACAATGCACTACACCTCAGCCCAAACTGCTTTTTTATCTGTTAGCTTCTGGAGCTGGAAAAAAATAACATATAGAAGTGAAATAGGAAGAAAAACAGAATTCTATCTGCAAAGTATTGAGTCTAACTATTTCACTTTCATGGTTCCTTTTATCTGTAAAGGGGACATCCCCCCGCTCTTCACCATACTGTGAGGAAAAGAATTCCTCACTCAACCTCCAGAAGAATCACTAACCATGAGCCATAACAAAGACCACCAGCCTCGACATAATCTGAGAGAAACGGGGAAGTGTTCCATGGAACTGCACAGAGCATCACAGAGAGAGACCTGGGTGCCCACTGCCCTTAAACACACAGAGTAGCTTGACAATTACCCCATGGGGCGAAGGGCAGCTCCACTTTTATTCAAGGAGGTAAAAGGCAACTCCACTCTACTTTTCCATCACTTTTAAGACTGATTATTTCGACCTCCTCCATCCCTGCCTCAGGCTGGAAGAGGCATCTGATTTAACACCCGACACAGGCTGACCCAGAAAGAGGGTGCAGGGCAGCAAAACTCTCTGTGGCAGATGCAGACGTGGGGGTTGAGAGATTGTCTGCAAAGGCAGATGCTGAGAGAAAAGGAGCAACCAGGACAGAGAGAGGGAGAGGAGACAGGGAAGACAGAAAGGGGAGGGCGGGGAGGAGGGTGGAGGGAAGGAAGAAAAAACAGCTGCTTGATGATTTTCTAGACCCCCTGGAAACTGGCTCTAAATTATCCCTGTTCAACTAGAATGTTTCCAACTCATAGACATATCCCACACACACATCAAGTTATGCTAATCTGGCTTTTACCTTTGAGCTGGATTTCATTCATGAAGATAGCTCTTTCCTCTCTGGAAATCTGGAAAGTTCTTATGCAAAAGCAGTTTGAATTGATTTTATTTCCTTAACTGTATCCTATTTATTCCATTCTGTACCCTAAAAACAGGTACCAAAAATCCCAAACACTTAAATGTGGATGCAAGTAGCTATCACATGACTTCAGCCTATTTCTTTTTTTTTTTTTTTTTTTGCTGTATGCGGGCCTCTCATTGTCGTGGCCTCTCCTGTTGCAGAGCACAGGCTCCAGACGCACAGGCTCAGCGGCCATGGCTCACGGGCCCAGCCGCTCCGCG
>NW_006783917.1:952305-957611 GCF_000442215.2 Lipotes vexillifer
GGTACGCGGGCCTCTCACTGTTGTGGCCTCTCCCATTGCGGAGCACAGGCTCCGGACGTGCAGGCTCAGCGGCCATGGCTCACGGGCCCAGCCGCTCCACGGCATGTGGGATCTTCCAGGACCGGGGCACGAACTCGTGTCCCTTGCATCGGCAGGCGGACTCTCAGCCACTGCGCCACCAGGGAAGCCCCAGCCTATTTCTTTTCATCATGACTTGCTATCTACAGACCTGACGTGGCAGTAGATTCATATTAAAACATTCTGGCCCGATTCTAGTTCTGAGAAACATTTCTGTCCCATTCATCCGGAAGCTGATCAGTTGAGACAGAGTCTCTGGTAGCTTTGTGTCCAACACCCACATAACAAAGGACAGAAGTTCCTGGGGCAGAGACAGGAGAAACCAAGCCCAGTTAAATATGTATAATTCCAGGGATCAGAATCTCCTATTAACACCCTAGCAGACACAGTCTCTTTCTGAAATTAGATTTCTTTCAGCAGATCTGGCCTTACTTCACAGTCAAAACAACACTTCTGAATATCCCCCAAGCTAGTTCCCAACCACAGCCTCCTGTGAAGGTGACCTATGAAGGTTGCTTCCACTTGTATGCTTTTTCTTGTTTTTGTTTTTGTTTTTGTTTTTGCAGTATGCGGGCCTCTCACTGTTGTGGCCTCTCCCGTTGTGGAGCACAGGCTCCGGACGCGCAGGCTCAGCAGCCATGGCCCACAGGCCCCGCCACTCCACGGCATGTGGGATCCTCCCGGACCAGGGCACGAACCCGTGTCCCCTGCATCGGCAGGAGGACTCTCAACCACTGCACCACCAGGGAAGCCCGACTTGTATGCTTTTGACTGAAGGAACAGCACCTTGTCCACCTCCTAAATTCGCTGGCTTTTGTCTTGCTTGTTGTTCGCTTGATTCTCACTCTTTCTACCCTTTTGGAATTAATCAGTTTGCTTTCCAAACTTGACTTCAGCTAGAATACAGATTTCAATTTCCCTTTGCTCACAGGCCCATGACTGAAGGCCAGCAGTGGCTCCCGTTCCCAAGTTTAGTTCTGCTTACTGAACCCTACCATGTGCAGAGGGTGGTCTGAAAATAACAGAGTGCCCTCCTGCCCATAAGCGGAACTCTGGCCCTGAGTTACTTCATAAGTAAAATGACCTATGGGAGAGCCTACAAGTTAACCCCTATGTAGGCTTGAAAAACTACTCCTTGTAAATATTTCAATGTTTGCTTTTTCTCTTTAACAATTTTAAATGTACTTAAAATATTTTTCCTGAAGTTCTTAAGGTCTAATTATACAGGTTATTACTGATGATTCTGGATTGTTTCTTTCATGTATTTTGTAATTTAGAATTGCAAGGTCATTTTGGTGAGACTATCTATAGGAATTCTGTGTAGGGCTGAAAATACACCTTTCTAGAGAAGGCTTTTAATAACTTTTATTGAAGACTCCAGGATTGTTATCGGCCTGAGACTGCATTTCAAACTATTTTGTTAGGGAATCTAGGCCCTCCAGACAGTCCAAATTCAAACCTTAAACCAGAGGGAGGGCAACGTGAAGCTGACCTTGCACAAATCTTCTTTTCACTTTGCCTAAGAAGGTATTTTCAGTGTAAGTCTATATAGGATCAGAGTGGTTATCAAGCAAGTTCATATTCAGAAGTGACTATATACACAAAGGAATCTTGACAAAAAATAAGAAGGAAATGTTCAAAGTATAAATACATGAAAAACAACATAGGACTTTCACTGCTAGCAACAGTGCTGATTAGATAACCTGAAAACCCTCTTACTACAGATCACTTAGACGTACTGGGCAAAAATATAACAAGTATGCTTTTAAGTGCTAATAGTAAGGTAAGGGAAATACTCCAGAAACTGATATTTTGACTGTTCTGGGTTTAACAATGGGTTTGAGCTTTAATGTCTATGAAAGTACAGGAGGCAAATTTTGGGGTCCAAATTTTGGGCAGAAATTTGGACCTAACACCCTCAAATAAAGAACCCTTGGGGCTTCCCTGGTGGCGCAGTGGTTGAGAGTCCACCTGCTGATGCAGGGGACATGGGTTCGTGCCCCAGTCCGGGAAGATCCCACGTGCCGCGGAGCGGCTGGGCCCGTGAGCCATGGCCGCTGAGCCTGCGTGTCTGGAGCCTGTACTCCGCAACGGGAGAGGACACGACAGTGAGAGGCCCGCATACCGCAAAAAAAAAAAAAAAAAAAAAAAAAAAAAAAAGAACACTTGAATTACTCTACATCTGTGAAAGGGGAGAACTGAAAACATTTATCCCCTCCCAAAGTGAGACTTACAGGAAACTCTTCTGTTTAGCCTGACCTATGGGGGAAAGGAGATGGGAAGTAAAACCCTGAGAATCTGCAAACACATGAGAGCCTCAGGCTGCATTACCCTATGCAAATCTCATATGCTGGACAGAAGATTCTTAAGGCCTTACGATTTTCAAATACTATTAAAATGCAATTTCTATCATAATTTTATAGATCTTCTTAGGAGTGGTATTACTTAGCCCCTCTTGGGCATCTGTTTTACTGATTACCAATACAGAGAGTATTTGGATCCAGCCTAAATCCCTTCTTCTGCAAAGCAAACATATTTCCTCTTGTTCTATTCTTTTTCTTTTTAAAAAAATTTATTAATTTAATTTATTTATTTTTGGCTGTGTTGGGTCTTCGTTGCTGCAGGCGGGCTTTCTCTAGTTGTGGCGAGCAGGGGCTACTCTTCGTTGCGGTGCGTGGGTTTCTCATTGCGGTGGCTTCTCTTGTTGTGGAGCACAGGCTCTCAGGTGCACGGGCTTCAGTAGTTGTGGCACGTGGGCTCAGTAGTTGTGGCTCGCAGGGTCTAGAGCGCAGGCTCAGTAGTTGTGGCACACGGGCTTAGCTGCTCCGCAGCATGTGGGATCTTCCCGGACCAGGGCTCGAACCTGTGTCCCCTGCATTGGCAGGCGGATTCTTACCCACTGTGCCACCAGGGAAGCCGCCTCTTGTTCTATTCTTAATGGAGGCCAGACTCCTTAAATAATCACCCTTCTTCATGGTACTGAAGACCCAACCTCCCTGCCACACATTCTACTGCGTTGTCTTAGTAACCCAGCCGCACAGAGGGTATCCTGGAGGGAAATGTCCAAGATCAAACGGGGTGTCTCTCTTCATGAACAATTTTCTCCTTTCTAGTTTTATTAGCAGTGAGAATCTCTCTTCAAATAATACATTAAAATGAAAGGTGCCACAGAAAATGCACCACTTTTGATAAAGCCAGGGGGCGGTGGAAAGATGGCGGAGGAGTAAGACACGGAGATCACCTTCCTCCCCACAAATAAACCAGAAATACATCTACATGTGGAACAACTCCTACAGAACACCTACTGAATGCTGGCAGAAGACCTCAGACCTCCCAAAAGGCAAGAAACTCCCCACGTACCTGGGTAGGGCAAAAGGGGAAAAAAAAATTAATTAAAAACAGAGACAAAAGAATAGGGACGGCACCTGCACCAGTGGGAGGGAGCTGTGAAGGAGGAAAGGTCTCCACACACTAGGAGCCCCTTCGCGGGCAGAGATTGCGGGAGGCGGAGCGGGGAGCTTCGGAGCCGCGGAGGACAGCACAGCAACAGGGGCGCGGAGGGCAAAGCGGAGAGATTCCCGCACAGAGGATCGGCGCCGACCGGCGCTCACCAGCCCGAGAGGCTCGTGTGCTCACCCGCCGGGGGCGGGCGGGGCTGCGAGCTGAGGCTCGGTTTCGGTTTCGGTCGGAGCTCAGGGAGAGGACTGGGGTTGGCGGCTTGAACATAGCCCGAAGGGGTTAGTGCGCCACGGCTAGCCGGGAGGGAGTCCGGGGAAAAGGCTGCACCTGCTGAGGAGGCAAGAGACTTTTTCTTGCCTCTGTGTTTCCTGGTGCGCGAGGAGAGGGGTTTTAAGAGCGCTGCCTAAAGGAACTCCAGAAACGGGCGCGAGCCGCGGCTAAAAGCTCGGAAACCAGAGACGGGCGGGAGACGCTAAGGCTGCTGCTGCCGCCACCAAGGGGCCTGTGTGCGAGCACAGGTCACTATCCCCACCCCTCTTCCGGGGAGCCTGTGCAGCCCGCCACTGCCAGGTTCCCGGGACCCAGGGACAATTTCTCAGGGAGAACACACGGCGGGCCTCAGGCTGCTGCAACGTCACGCC
Source organism: Lipotes vexillifer (assembly GCF_000442215.2). Taxonomy (NCBI): domain Eukaryota; kingdom Metazoa; phylum Chordata; class Mammalia; order Artiodactyla; family Lipotidae; genus Lipotes; species Lipotes vexillifer. The sequence continues at coordinate 956,484 of NW_006783917.1, forward strand.
GACTTCTGCCGCCGCAGGCCCGCCCCGCACTCCGTGCCCCTCCCTGCCCCCGGCCTGAGTGCGCCAGAGCCCCCGAGTCAGCGGCTCCTTTAACCCCGTCCTGTCTGAGCAAAAAACAGACGCCCTCCAGCGACCTACACGCAGAGGCAGGGCCAAATCGAAAGCTGAGCCCCTGTGAGCTGTGAGAACAAAGAAGAAAAAGGGAAATCTCTCCCAGCAGCCTCAGAAACAGCGGATTAAAGCTACACAATCAAGCTTGATGTACCTGCATCTGTGGAATACATGAATAGACAGCGAATCATCCCAAATTGAGGAGGCGGACTTCTAGAGCAAGATCTATGATTTTTTCCCCTTTTCCTCTTTCTGTGAATGTGTATGTGTATGCTTCTGTGTGAGATCTTGTCTGTATAGGTTTGCTTCCACCATTTGTTCTAAGGTTCTATCCGTCCCCTTTTTTTTCTCTCTAAATAATTATTTTTTTAATTCAATAACTTTATTATACTTTATTTTATTTTACTGTATCTTCTTTCTTTCTGTATTTTTTCCTTCCTTCCCTCATTCCTTCCTTCCTTCCCTCCTCCCTCCCTCCCTCCTTTCTTTCCTTCTTGCCTTCTTCCTTTCTTTTCTTCTTTCTTTCTTTCTTCCTTCCCTCCTTCCTTCCTTCCCTCCTCTCTTTCTTTCTTTCTTTCTTTCTTTCCTATTTCCTCCTACTTATACTAATTCTCTCTACTTTCTCTCCCTTTTATTCTGAGCCGAGTGGATGAAAGGCTCTTGCTGCTCCAGCCAGGAGTCAGGACTCTGCCTCTGAGGTGGGAGAGCCAACTTCAGAACACTCGTCAAGAAGAGACCTCCCAGCCCCACATAATATCAAACGGCGAAAATCTCCCAGAGATCTCCATCTCAACACCAGCACCCAGCTTCGCTCAACGACCAGCAAGCTACAGTGCTGGACAACCTATGCCAACCATATAGCAAAACAGGAACACAACCCCACCCACTAGCAGAGAGGCTGCCTAAAATCATAATAAGTCCACAGACACCCCAAAACACACCACCAGACGTGGACCTGCCCACTAGAGAGACAAGATCTAGGCTCATTCATACACCACAACACAGGCACTAGTCCCC
>NW_006783917.1:962996-966049 GCF_000442215.2 Lipotes vexillifer
AAAAAAAAAAAAAAAAAAAAAAAAAAAACCAAAACTGGGTTCAAACAAAGGAAAAAAAAAAAAAAAAAAAGAAAATGCACCACTTTTAAATCCCACAGAGGCTTGAAACTGTTGCTTTAGTAAACATTTTCCAAGTAATGCTGTTTGTAGAATAATTACAGTCTGACTTTTTCTGTCATCAGAATTGAGTGACTGGTTCTCTGATGACTTTTTTTTTGCTCTAAAAAACACAATGATTCTGACTTTCTGGCAGATTGTATTGTTCAAGGGTAAACTTTGATTCTGTCTCTCTCTGACTCTGTTTTCAAAGTGAAGTAAAATGGAGTGTTAATTCAACATTTGTCAGTCTGGATAGTTAAATCCTATCACCTCTATTCACCATCTATCTTATGTCCCTGCTCTTTCTCTCCCCTCTACTCCAAACTCATACAGAAACATAAAGTCCTTTATTCTCAAAATTTGAATCTTTTTTAAAAATAAATTTATTTATTTACTTTTGGCCGTGTTGGGTCTTCATTGCTGTGTGCGGGCTTTCTCTAGTTGTGGTGAGCAGGGGCTACTCTTCATTGCCGTGCGCGGGCTTCTCAATGCGGAGGCTTCTCTTGTTGCGGAGCATGGGCTCTATGTGCGTGGGCTCAGTAGTTGTGGTTCGCAGGCTCTAGAGCGCAGGCTCAGTAGTTGTGGCTCACAAACTTAGTTGCTCCATGGTATGTGGGATCTTCCCGGACCAGGGCTCAAACCTGTGTCTCCTGCATTGGCAGGCGGATTCTTAATCACTGCACTACCAGGGAAGTCCTCAATATTTGATTCTTATGTCTAACATTTTCCAGATACTTACACATTTTCCCCACCTAGACCTTCTATATATGTGTCCGTTAATCCCAAAGAGTTACTGTGTATTCATAAGATCATTACAAAACAACAGAACACAGAACTGTTAATAATAACTATAAAAGCTGCTATTTCTTAAGTTTTATAATCCAGAGTTTCTGTTAGGTGCCTCATGTAAGTTACCATATTCCATTATTTTGGCAACCTGTTATGAGTCGAATTTTGCTTCCCCCAAAAGACACATTGGAGCCCAGACTCACAGTACCTCAAAGTGGGACCTTATTTGGAGATAAAGTCTTTACAAAGGTAATTAGGTCAAGGTGATGTATCAAAGAAGACCCTCATCCAAGATGACTGATATCCTTATTAAAAAAAAGAGAAATTTGGACACAGAGACACACACAGCAAGAATGCCATGTGAATATAAAGAGAGCTGTCTACTATCTGAGGACAGAGACCTGGAGCAAACCCCTCCCTCACAGCCTCAGGAGGAACCAGCCCTGCCAACACCTTGATTCCAAACTTCCAGCCTCCAGACTGTGAGACAACTCATTTCTGTTGTTTAAGACATCCAGTTTGTCGTACTTTGTTACAGCAGCCCTAAAAACTAATGCACAACCTTACAATTTAAGTATTATTCTCTTTTTACTATAAAGGAGGACACTGCATCATAGGAGGATTAAAGCCCTTACCCAGAGTCCTACAGGCAGTAGTGGTAGGGCTGTCAGGCAACACAGATCTGTTTTGTTCCACAAAGCCCGCGTGCTTGCTGATATAACATGCTGCCTCCAAACCTACGTTTGCATATGGGCTTCCTGGACACACCTAGAATTGTACAATCAAGGAATTTTTATATTGTTTATTCCAAGGAGAGCTTTTTGAAGACTCACTTCCCCATGTTTTGGGAGTGAGTTATCACAGAAAGCTCGAGAGTGAGGTAGAGCCAGTGACCTGGTTTGAGAGAAGCAAGAATATATAAACAATACATCATTTTCAAATATAAGTACCTCTCATGCAATATTTGGGACATGCTTACACTAAATTTTTCCGATTGTTTATCTGAAATTCAAGTTTCACTGGCATTTCTGTAATTCTATTTGCTAAGTCTGGCAATTAAAAGTTCTTCCCCAGGAGAACTTTTGGTTTGGGGTCTCAGCCCCTGATGGCATGGGAGTGATGGCACAGAAGTGGCAACAGAGGTGTCAATACCTAGGACTGCTCTACGTGTTAAGTTCTTGAATTGTCTGGGAAATGCTTGAGAATGCTCAATAAATACTGCCTATTATTATTATAGCCATTGGGAAACACCCTCTTAGGTCCCAGGAGAAGATGCAGGGGTGTGGAGGGGAAGGCAGAAAGCAACAAGAGAAGAGATGTTATTATTCCACGGGTGGACTGGCACCGGAGGGCTTACATAGTAAGATAAAAGATTGGTGAGAGGTTTTTCCAGGAAGATGGCGTAAGAGTAAGACGCGGAGATCACCTTCCTCCTCACAGATACACCAGAAATACATCTACACATGGAACAACTCCTACAGAAAAACTACTGAATGCTGGCAGAAGACCTCAGACCTCCCAAAAGGCAAGAAACCCCCCACGTACCTCGGTAGGGCAAAGGAAAAAAGAATAAACAGAGACAAAAGGATAGGGACGGGACTTGCACCAGTGGGAGGGAGCTGTGAAGGAGGAAAGGTTTCCACACACTAGGAGCCCCTTCGCGGGCGGAGACTGCGGGGGGCTGGAGGGGGAAGGCTTCGGGGCCGCGGAGGACAGCGCAGCAACAGGGGTGCGGGGGGCAAAGCGGGGAGATTCCCGCACAGAGGATCAGGGCCGACCGGCACTCACCAGCCCGAGAAGCTTGTCTGCTCACCCGCCGGAGCAGGCGGGACTGCGAGCTGAGGCTCGGGCTTCGGTCGGAGCGCAGGGAAAGGACTGGGGTTGGCGGCGTGAACACAGCCTGCAGGGGATTAGTGCACCATGGCTGGCCGGGAGGGAGTCCGGGGAAAAGTCTGGCCCTGCCAAAGAGGCATGAGACTTTTTCTTCCCTTTTTGTTTCCTGGTGCACAAGGAGAGGGGATTAAGAGCGCTGCTTAAAGGAGCTCCAAGGACGGGCGCCAGCCGCGGCTAAAAGCGCGGACCCCAGAGATGGGCACGAGACTCTAAGGCTGCTGCTGCTGCCACCAAGAAGCCTGTGTGCGAGCACAGGTCACTATCCACACCCC
>NW_006783918.1:0-208 GCF_000442215.2 Lipotes vexillifer
AGAAGGACAAATACCGTATGCTAACACGTATATATGGAATTTAAGAAAAAAAAATGTTATGAAAAACCTAGGGGTTAAATAGGAATAAAGACAGAGACCTACTGGAGAACAGACTTGAGGATATGGGGAGGGGGGAGGGGGAATGGTGAGGTGGGATAGGGCGAGAGAGAGACATGGACATATATATACTAACAAACGTAAGGTAGAT
>NW_006783919.1:0-271 GCF_000442215.2 Lipotes vexillifer
ATATGTATGAACTTTAATGTTTAGGTCATCTATGATTCTGATTCTGTTTTGGTTTTTATTCTAATTCTCCTTTTCTTGGTCGTCTTAGTGGTTCTTCAGTGAATACCAGACTTGGAATATGACAAGTTGTAGAGAATCTGAATGATATTACAGTTGCCCTTTGAACAACCTGGGTTTGAATTGCACAGATCCACTTATACATGGATTTTTTTTCAGTAAGTAATACAATGCTACATGATCTGTGGTCGGTTGAATCCTCAGATTCAGAACC
>NW_006783920.1:0-237 GCF_000442215.2 Lipotes vexillifer
TCTAGAAGGGATACCCCAATGCACTTCCTGCTGGGAGAGAATCTTCTATTGTTGCCAGTCAGGATCATTCCATGTTGGTTTAAATTAACCTGAAAGATCCTCAGCAGTTTAGGTATGTTTAGCTCAACATCGCAGATTGTTTATACCTGTGATGCAGGCACGTCAAAAAAACAACCACTGAGCCACTGGCTTAGGGTTTCCAGCTGAAGCTACAGCGGTTCTTTTCTGTAAGCACAG
>NW_006783921.1:0-252 GCF_000442215.2 Lipotes vexillifer
CTAGTTGTGGTGAGCCGGGGCTACTCTTCGTTGTGGTGCGTGGGCTTCTCATTGCGGTGGCTTTTCTTGTTGTGGAGCACGGGCTGTAGGTGCACGGGCTTCAGTAGTTGCAGCAGGCAAGCTTAGTAGTTGCGGCTTGTGGGCTCTAGAGCACAGGCTCAGTAGTTGTGGCGCATGGGCTTAGTTGCCCCGTGGCATGTGGGATCTTCCCGGACCAGGGATCGAACCCGTGTCCCCTGCATTGGCAGGGGG
>NW_006783921.1:887-5137 GCF_000442215.2 Lipotes vexillifer
CAGGCGGATTCTTAACCACTGCTCCACCAGAGAAGCCCAGTATTTATATTTTATAACACTTATTAGGAATAATTTGTTCCAAAGTTAGTGGATTACTGTATTTTGTTGAATCTAAGCTGTGTATGTGTGTGTAAATGTGTGTCTATAAATACACATTTTAAGATGTCTGAAATTGTGATGTACCTTCCAGTTGATGGCGTCTTATCACTGTAATTGGCAGTGCTGTACTTCATGATGTAGTTGTGTGTCACCCACCGTAGACAGAATCTCAGATATGATGAACTGTGGTATTTAGAGAAGACACAAGGTGTAGTGGAGTAGTTGGTATGGATTTAATAGTAAAATAAACAATCCTGAGCTTTGGTGTAAGCCTGACCTGGGTTCAGATCCTGCTTCCTCATTAGCAGGGACCTTGGACAAGAGGCCTTCCCTTGGTTTCCTGAGCATCCCTGTCGTTGGGATAATGATACACTGAATAGGGGGCTGGGGACTGATCTGTAAAACTCATGGCACAAAGTCCGTGGCCTGTAAGTGGTGTTTATTATTTTAGACACTAAAGAAAAGCTTGTTCACAGAAGTTGCAGATTATTTCTGCTAGTCACTTCTTTATTTTATGAAAGCAGCCATTTATTTAATATTTCTCATTTATGAGAAGAGGCTTGACTGATTTAGATAAAGACAAGTTAAGGAAAACTTCTGAATGTGAGTAGACAAGCTTCACATATCTGAAAAATTAATATTGAATGGTGGTTGAATAATCCTTGCATATCATGGAAAATAAACTCCCAATTATATACCTGAAACCTAAATACCAAAGCATTTTAAGAGAGATTTGATATAAAGTGAGATGGTTTGCATCTTTAACTAAACTGATAAAAATATGATCAATTTGATAATCTTCATTTTAGTGAGAAGCCACTGTGGACTCATTCATTCATTCAGCAAATGGTTATTGAGTGTCTGCTGTGTAATAAGCTTTTCCAATTCAATGGTTAATGACATGCAAGTTCCTGAATCTTATGGGATTTGTGTTCTAGAAGAGAGATAAACAAACAGGTGAGTGAATGTTACTGTGTGTGAATTCTCTGGAAGAGGTAAACAGTGGGTGGTGTAGAGAGAAACTGTGTATCTGGGGTGAGGGGCTGGGATGTTGGGGACATTTGTCAGGTTTTTAGCTGTCACCATCCATCCGTTTCCCAATAGTCCCTGATTGCCTTATGAAGAACAAATTCTTTCCCACTGTATGTAGTTTTGGTGTCTTCCCCTTGCTGCCACCTTCCATTCCAGCCAGACCTGTAACTTGGCTGGGTGCATCTGGAGAGGGACCTCTCATAGCTCCCTGCCAGGAGGGTGGGGTGGGCAGAGGCCGGGTTTTGTGGAACCTTGGAGGTATTCCATAATTTCCTAGACATATTCCTGCCGGACTTGTAGAGGCATCAGGCTATCTGCGGAGTCATGTATGACTTGGCTGTTTTGGGGGTTCCTCCTTTAGCTTCCTGAGAATTAGATGATGCTTGGTCCTGCAACCTTAGAGAAAAATGGACCGTTTCATAGAAGTTCTGTGATTCATGGCATCTGCAGGGTCTTTAATTGATTTTTAGTTCCTAGGTTAAGGATATTGATCAAATTTGCAAACAACACGAGGCAGGGAATGAGAGCTGCTATATTTGATGTCAAAAATGGGATTCAAAAAATGTCTATACAGATTGAAATCAGAGGCAAGTGCTAACCTGATAAAATTTAAAGTTAAAAAAATAGTAGAAATATAGCTTAGGGGTCATGTAGCATAACAGCGACCTTTGTGAACAGACCTGGAGGTTCCGTTAACACTCAGGTGCTCAAAGACTTGAGCACATTTCCATCTAAACGCATCTTTCTCTGCAAGCATGGCCCCAGGATTGCAATGCTTGTGTTCCCCAGGTGTGCCAGGTGGGCACCTCATCAGACCCTCAGCCAACTCTGGCATTCAGACTCCTCGAAATGCTTAGCTCCACCAACTGCACATGAAACCAAGTTTAGAAGATGTAGGAAATGAGACTCTTCCACATACATTGTTCACCGTTGCTGGGAGACAGCATACACCAGGACAGGTGATAGCCAGAATAAAAAAACTGCAAGATTCGTGATATTTAAACCACGCAACTGGATACTACCTCACTGCCAAAGTACGTTCCCTGATGGCCAAAATTATTAAAGACCTGCTGTGAAGAATTCAGTGTCCTCAAGTCCAGGAGTCTTCTAAGCTTGTGCTAGTATGTGTATTTCCTAGCTTAGCCTGGGCCGAGCACATTCCAGAAAAGACCTTGAAGCCATTGCAGAGCATACGACAGAAGTCTACGTAAGTCTTGACAGACCAGAAGCACATCCCAGAAGTCTACGTAAGTCTTGACAGACCAGAAGCACATCCCTTGGTTGTGTGGTGTGGCTTGTTGCCCACTGCGGTCCTAGTGTGATCAGCCCTTTATTAAGATGTTGGAGTCGTGTGGGCCATGGTGGAGTATTCCTCACCTGGTCTGGACAGCAAAGTTTGCTGATCCAGGCAGCAGGAGGTGCCAGTAGACCAGCCAAGGGGGTGTGCAGACTCTGTTCCCTCCTGCGCAACAGCCATCTCCCCTCTCCTTGGTGACAGGCACCAGTTATCCAGGTGTCAGGCGTCGATGAGTTCAGGGAACGTGGGCCCTGCCCGTTGTCTTATCCCATCCCCTGGGCGTCAGGATGGGCTGTGGGCAAGTAATCCAGTTTCCCCCAGTGAGGTTGGAGGGTCCGTCCTCTGGGAACTTAGGGAAAAGTTTTGCGGCAGTAACACCTGAAGTTTTAGTAGCCATTTTGCAACCACTGGGGAATAAATGAAGATGAAACCCAAGATGCTGAGGCTGGAGGAGCAGAAAGAAGGAAAGACTCTGGGTCTTTTTTTGATGATGCACTGAGTAGCTGAACTGACCTGGAGCCTCTGACTTCAAGACAGCTTGTGCGGTGAAGTGATAAAACCATGTTGTTCTTAAGCTGTTTTTACGTGGGTGCTGTGTTATTTGCACCCTCAGCAGCCTGACAGAGACAGGAAGGTTGAGGCTGCACTGGGGCGAGAGGTGCCGGCAGTGTGAATGAACCCACTCGCCCTGTCTGGAGGGCACTGGAGGAGGCAACACCTGCTAACGAGGTTGGAAGGTGTGTCTGGAGTGTCCCAGAGAGACGGCGAGCTCCCAGGAGCAGGGAAGCCTGCTCCCAGAGTGGTGTTTGGGAACTGTACCAAGTCAAGGGGGCTGTGAACTTGGACGTGGCCTTCACAGTGACATCCGAGGAGAGCATCCTGTCCTTGGGGACATGGGCAGGGATGAGTAATAACAGAGCCTCAGCTGTATCCCTGCCCCCAGGGAGTTCTGTAGGGGGAGAGATGATTTCTCAGGATGGGAAAGGAATTAGAAAAAGGAAGAAATCACCTTGGACTGCCTTTCTTGACAGGTAGGGTTGCCAAGTAGAGGAGCTGTGTTATCAACTGCACGTTTGAGTCCCCCAAAATTACTGTGTTGAAATCCTAACCCCCCCATGCCCCCACAGTGTGATGGTATCAGGAGGTGGGGCCTTTGTTTTAGGTCATGAGGGTGGGGCCCTCATCAATGGGATTAGTGCCCTGATAAAAGAGACCCCCAGAGAGCTCTCTCACCCCTTCTACCACGTGAGGACACAGTGAGAAGAGGGCCATCTATGAACAAGGAAGCAGGCCCCCACCAGACTCTGGATCAGCCAGCGCTTTGATCTTGGACTCCTCAGCCTCCAGAACTGTGTGAGGTAAATGCTTGGTGTTTAAGCCCCCCAGTTAGAGCAGCCCGGGCTAAGACAAACTGGTACTTAAGAGAGCCACACTCGGCACTGCCCAGACTTGTCTGGGCCCTAGCCAGCATTCCCTTAGCTCTGACGAGGAAAGGAAGTTAAAGGGAGCCAAGCTTCAAGAGGACTCTCCCATATGCCAGCTGTGAAGGGCAGGAAACCATCCCGCTGACATGATGGTCAGGACTGAATAGGCTCCAGAAGTTCTACTGGGCCGTTGGAGGGTGTGGTTGGACCATGCTTGCAAAGGAGGCCTCCCCGGGAGGGGTCTCCTCTCCAGGTCTCCCCTCCAGGCTCACATGGGGGAAGCTTTTGGCAGTTTGTCCCTAAACTAACATGGGTGATATAAAAAACTAGAATAAGGGGCTTCCCCGGTGGCGCAGTGGTTGAGAGTCCGCCCGCCGATGCAGGGGACACGGGTTCGT
>NW_006783922.1:0-221 GCF_000442215.2 Lipotes vexillifer
TTAGAAATGAATTACAGGGGAAAAAACATAAAAAACACAAACACATGGAGGCTAAACAATACGTTACTTAACAACCAAGAGATCACTGAAGAAATCAAAGAGAAAATGAAAAAATACCTAGAGACAAATGACAATGAAAACACGACAATCCAAAACCTTGGGGTGCAGCAAAAGCAGTTCTAAGAGGGAAGTTTATAGCTATACAAGCCTACCTCAAGAAA
>NW_006783924.1:0-2202 GCF_000442215.2 Lipotes vexillifer
GGGGGGGCCCCCCCCCTGCCAATGCAGGGGATGCGGGTTCGTGCCCCGGTCCAGGACGATCCCACATGCTGCGGAGTGGCTGGGCCCATGAGCCTGTGCGTCCGGAGCCTGTGCTCTGCAACGGGAGAGACCACAACAGGGAGAGGCCTGCACACCGCAAAAAAAAAAAAAGAATTCTGTTTCACGTTTGGCACTCACACCACTGTGCCCTCCTGCTCCCCACCCCCATCATCATGGGGAAAATGATGCTGATATTGAACACAGACAAAGGTCACAGAAGTAAAAACAGGCCTAGCATCTCAGTAAGAAAGGCAGAGAACCTCCACCTTATGGGTTGATAAGCAAAGACCAACATCTCATCCCAGACCAGACTTCAAGGGCCAGGAATGATGTGGGACGAACAAAAAGAGTCACACAGAGTCAGAACTACTGGTTCAAGCTCCCCGATTATGAGTCTTCTCCAGTTCCTTAGACAGGAATAGAAGACTACATCCCGTTAAATATCTGTGTGTACTCGGCTGATCTGCCTCTGAAGGACAAGACAGTTGAGTGGAAAGAACATGACTGTTGGAGATAAATGGACCAGGTTCCAAGACCAGTTTTCTCATTTACAAGTTTGTGATCCTGGGCAAGTAGTTCAACCTCTCAACCAGTTGTTGCTGAGTTTGGTAAGAAAGTTATGATACCACCTGCCTCAATAATAGTTGAGGCTGAATGCCATAGTATATAAAATCTGCCTCACACAATAAGCCCTTATTGTGTGGTGATTATTCTCATTTTGTTAATGTTTTTCAGAAGGAAACATAAGAAAATTTCTTATTAAAGTCAACTATTAAGAGAAGGAAAAACAATCACTAATTTTCATGAGAATTATCAGGCTTTTGCTTTCCTAGTTAATCACCCTGTAGTAAATAGCAATAATTGGAGGCAGATCAGAATTAGATAACCACCACAAAGTGATGACCACCAAGTGGATCAGTGGCATTTTAGGCTCATTTTCCCATTTTCTAAAAGCAAAGAAAGTACATCTTATTCCTCTGGGGAAAGTGCTTAAATGATTTCTGGGTTCCTGCAGCCCAGAGTCATAAAAAACAGAGATTAACTTTCCAGGTCCCTGACTTGCACAGGTATCTTCCAAGGCCTTGTGAGAAACCCTAGTGATGTGTTCACATGATCATATGCTTTATAAAATTTGCTAAGGTAGTAGACAGTTGACTCTTGTTATTTGCAGTAATTATACAATTTTATAAAGTCACCATGAGAGCTGAATTAGTGAATATTGAATCGTTGCTCCTAGAAGAAATACAAGGTTAGGTTCCTGTGAGCCCCTGGTCACAACATTTTTGTCAACTGATCAATACATATCAATAACTTTATTTTATATGTGGTTCTGTTTAAAGACATATAATATATACTGTTGATTCATTGACATTGAGCTCACCACCTACAGACTATAATAATTCTTGCCTGAATGAAGCTTATTCAAAATGTATTTTCTCCACAAGGCACCTCACAACCATCTTCTACTTAGGAACACTAGACAGCACTTTAGCACTACACTTCAGGGTCACTGAACTAACAAAATCAACAAAAAGCAGAAAAATGCAAAAAATGTGGTACTGAATCGCCTGCAGAAAGGACACTTGTTTACAGCATGAGAACTGAGATAAGAAGGCAGGGCATCACCCTGTTCAACCTCATCTGGGAACTTGCACATTGAGCAATTCAAGTTTTTCATTTCTCTGTACCTGTCTATGAACCACCACCAAAAAATTGCTGCAAATATTGCTTTTGGGTTACACATAAATTTTAGTGAGTCAGCAAATTCATAAACACAGAATCCACAAATAATGAGAATCAACTGTACATTTGCTGTAATTTGTTAAGAACACTGTATTTATCCACTATGACATTTCTTCCATCAGACTTCTTCTGCTGTCTGGTGGAGTTAGAGTGGCTATATGGATTCTGAGGATCCAACTAAAGGGAAGTTTAGTTGGGAATAAATTTATTTGATTTTACTGATGTATATTTATGTGGTTTCCAGTCACTTCCATGTTGTTAGTACAAGCTGTCCAGGAGTAGGAATGTCTTCTAAGAGTAACCTACTGTCTACTGAGCAAACCCAGCCAACATCATGACATAAAAGTATGAGAGGGCTTCCCTGGTTGCACAGTGGTTGAGAGTTCGCCTGCCGATGCA
>NW_006783926.1:0-315 GCF_000442215.2 Lipotes vexillifer
GTGAATATTTAGTGACCGTTAGCCCTGGGTTTAAAGCTGCTGTTGTGGGAAAAGGCCACAAGGCGGCAGCATTTCTTCATTCCCAAATCTGGTTACTAGGGCAGCACAGCCTTTTTGGAAGTCGTGTTACCAGGTTGTAAATTAGAATGGAATGTGCTAGGAAAAGCCCCTGTAAGTTTATATCCCATTATTTCGTAATCGTTGTTTTAATTTTTTTAATGGGGGTAATGTTTAGAATATGGTTTGTCCTAGGTGTACACAATCTGATTCATTTATACACTACATATATATATATATATATATATATATATATAT
>NW_006783927.1:0-9901 GCF_000442215.2 Lipotes vexillifer
GAGCACAGGCTCCGGACGCGCAGGCTCAGCGGCCATGGCTCACGAGCCCAGCCGCTCCGCAGCGTGTGGGATCTTCCTGGACCGGGGCACGAACCTGTGTCCCCTGCACCGGCAGGCGGACTCTCAATCACTGCGCCACCAGGGAAGCCCCTGAGGTGAGTATTTTTAAAAAAGGTTTGCAACTCCAAAATATGAGGGCAATCCAGGAAAAGTACCGCTGGGGCTGCTTCTAGCCTCACTGTGAATTTTTCCACGCCTTAGAGCAGGGGTCCCTGTTAGGAACCAGGCCGCACAGCAGGAGGTGAGTGGCGGGCGAGCGAGCGAAGCTTCATCTGCCGCTCCCCATGGCTCCCCATGGCTCTCCATTGCTCGCGTTTCTGCCTGAACCCTCCCCCACTCCCTGGGTCCCTGCAAAAATTGTCTTACACGAAACCCATCCCTGGTGCCAAAAAAGCTTGGGGACCGCTGCCTTAGAGCATCTTTAAAAATGTTCCAGTGATTTTATGGGTATGGACATAGGGTGCTGAGGCTAGGTGGGTAGACCACAGTGGGTATGCATGCACTACCTGTTCTTCTTGGTGGTCAGTATTGTACCAGGCTGCTTGTCCTCTGTGCCACCAGAAGCTAGAAATAGTGTGACACAGCAGAACTGCACTACTGTCGTTTAATATTAGAAGACAAGTAGCATGGGTTCTTTTAATTGACTTTTCCTTTAGGACAAATAGACATAATTAAAAACCTTCTCTCTAGTAATCAGTTGACAGATGCTTACTGAATACATATTGTGCATGAAACTTATCTGCGTGTGATGACTTCCAAATTTATATCTCCAACCTGGACCTCTCCCCTGAAGCCTAGATTTCTATATCACAACCTGTTCAACTCGGATGTCCAATAGACTGTCACACACTGAGGGCCTGACTTTTCCCCCCAGAGTTACTCCTCCCATGACCTTCTCCATCCCAGTCAATGTCAACTCTCTCCTTCACGTGCTCAGGAAAAAAGATGGAAAGTCGTCCTTGCCTACCATCTTTCCTTCACTCCCTGTATCCAATCCATCATAAATCCTAGAGTTTCTAAATGGAATATGAAATCCTGGATGAGATTCCAACAGAGAAAAGGGACTTTAGGGAAGAACTCATTAAGTCTGAACAAAGTATGGAGTTTAGTTCATAATAATGTATCAGCATTGATTCATTCATTGTGATAAGTGTACTATACCCATGTAAGAGGTTAAAAATCCGGGAAATTGGGTGCAGAGCATAGGGGGACTCTCTGCTATCCTTTCACTTTTTACCTTTTCTGTAGATCTTAAACTACTCTAATATAAAAAAAAATTATTAAGGAAATATGCAAAGGAGCAGTTTCTGCTGACTTCTAGCTGATTAGAGCCTGCGGCTGGTTCGCTGGAGCTGAGGGGACAGAAAGTCTGCTTCCACTGATTGGATGGTCTGGGAAGAGGGTACTGTCAAATTAGCCGAAGGCCATACACATGGTTTTCTTTGGGTGTGGGGATTGGTCACCTTATCAGTACTTTTTCACAGTTTAATTACTCCAAGGAAAATTGATAACCTCAAATAAGTTCAGTCTTTTCATAACAATTGTGTCACATAATTTATCTTTCACAAATACATAATATTGTTTAGGTATTCTTCCTGAAGAGCAAAGTTCTCTAATCCTAGAAAAATACCAATACCCAACGTTTGGCTTTTTAAAGATCTTGCTATAATTCTTTATATGCTACTCAAAATGAAAACGTATTTTTATTTTATATGGAATACATTGATCTGAATTAAAAATAAGGACTTCTTTTTGGAAAAGCAAGAGGGCACTAGAGACTGGTGTTGGGTTGGGGGGTGGAGGGGTTGGCAAAGGCTCTGAAGAGGTGAAAGTTAAAGAAATGCAGGATCGCTTGTATTATTAGTTTGATTTTCTGGGGAATCAAGGCTTTATGCAACTTCAATAAATCTAGGCATCCACTGCTGTTGGGATCAGGCAGGTGGTTTGCCGGCACTGGATTCTCTTTCCTTGGCCTGTGATGGAAGGCAGGGGAAGGCAAAGTGTCGCTTGTAGGGAGAGTTTATTATTGTTCTTGTAACTCCCCTTCATGCCTGTGCCTTTGAACTTTCCCTGCAGCTGTAAACAGCTGGAGATGTTGCAAATAATTTTAAGGACTTGCGGAGTGCTTTGGCCATCAGAAGCTCTCTCCTACTGTAGTTGGATGTGTTCAAAATGTAAGGTGGGCAAAAAAAGTGGCTGTGCGGTTCCCTCACTTAAACCCTCTGGCTGGAAGCATGCCCTAAATGCCGAGTCTGAAACGGGCAGGAGAGCGGGGCGTCTGATGGCAAAGACAAACGCAGCGTTGTAGTCCTGAGTGTGTTGCCACCCTGATGGGACAAGAAGGTGAAGGTGATATTTCATCCACTGTTACGGTCTGTCCTCTCCTTACCTGACCTCTGAAATGGAGCCGTCAGCTTTGAAAAGCCTGGTGTCTAAAATTAATATTCTTCCCCATCTGACTAAGAAGGCAACAGCTGAGCAACATGAGATCAAGGACCATCTGAGTTTAAACAGGGGCTCGAAGTGGCATTTGAGAGAGAGGATACTTCCTCTCAGAGTGGGCACTTGTCTTTTCAGAAGACTTGCTCTGACAGTGAGTCAAGACTTTTATCAGGGAATTGCGTAGTTGTTTTGAACTCTGCAAACTCCCTTTTATCCGCTGGAACTTATACTCTGCACTTGGAATGGTCTGGACCCCAGCATGTCCTCCTATAAATGGTAATTACTCTTATTTTCTGTCTTTCTACATCGCCTTAAACAACAAGTTGTACCAAACTCCAGGTAGAGCTTAACGTTTAATATTTTCTCTGCAAAATTTTTATATCTTGGACCCAAGCTTTTGTTTTAATATGTTAATTTTTATGTGGCTTCCTGAGCCAACTTGAATACCATCTACAATTACATATTAGATTTTAGTTGTAGTTTGTCTTAGACATAGCCATGAAATCCTTATTTTAATAATAACTGTTTTCAGGGCAACTTGTAAGAACACTGATGACGGTCTATGGTGTATTTTACAGAGCTCTGGCTGACCCTGCTTACATTTTAGTGTGTTTAAATGTAAGGTCTTTGTGTGGTTCCGTAGAAGTTTGTAGAGCATTGGATTTTAAATCTTTTGTAACTCAAGGTATTATTTTTACTAGCTGAGTTGAGAAAATGAAAGATGTCGTTTCGTGGAGCTAATTACAGATGATTTCAAATTGAGAAAAAGCTGGAGGAAGCAATTTCCAGAAAATCTCCAGCAGGGGGCCTCAGGAGGGAACCGGCCACAAGTTCTCATCAGCCTCCCCTAATGATCAGGAGATGCACAGGCACACACATATGCGTGGATCTTTAGTATCAGAGCAGTAGAACACGTATTACTTACACTTGGAAGGGAAGTATTTCAAGGAAAGCACAAGGATGTGAAGTCTTTGGTACTTAGCTGCTAATGAGGATGCAAAGAAAGGTGTCTGGGAATCTTTATGTGAGAGGATTATTAGGAAACAAAGTTCTTTTTAAAATAATAAACACCAAACATTTTAAGATGTAGGCAGAGAGGGGCTCTGGAAATGGCTCATTTGGTGGAGAGCACTCCTCCGAGGGCACAGAATTCCCAGGGTCGGGGAGCGCCAGAGAGCCCCTTCCTTACACAGCAAGCCCTTCCCACCAGGGCCAGGAGGAGCAAAACCAGCAAATCCAGTTAAACCCAGAGAAACTTTGTATCCCATACTTGTACCAGCCACTTAACATAAACTTAACATAAACACTTATTTTAAGTGATGAGGGAAAATTGTAGTTGCCCAGTGAAACTTAAGGTGGCTTCTTAACTGTTTGCTTTTGTAGAAAAAAGTGGGGAAAGAAACCTCTTTCCTTTCAGAGTTCCAGCATTTGAAACTGAGTATTGATATTTGCATTTTTCTCTTCCTAATTTTGGGTGCCTTCTGTTTAAATAGAAGCGACTTCTAAATTCCCAGTGGTCGTTTTCCCAGAGTCAAACGTCTGAGTTGGCGGTGAGAACTCTGTTTCTCCTCCTTGCAGGCAAGAGGAAGGCAGACTCAAAAGTCACGACTGCGTCCTGATGTACAGATCGGAGGCGGAGGGGCACGAACACCACACGCCAGACAGGAACTTAGTCGGACTCACCACCAAGATGCTAAAAGTGAAGAGGCTGGAAGAGATCAGCACGTGTTACCACGGTGACCAGCTGGAGAAGGTGGCCTTTTTTCAGTGCATGGAAGAGGTGGAGAGAGTGAAGTGTGTTCTGGAAGAAAGTTCTAGTGAACAGGATTCGAGACCTGGGAAGAGCGAGGTAACTGTGCTGGTTTAGTCTCCTGAAAAGCGTCAGGTCCACTTTATCTTTTCTCATGTAAAGCAATACCAGTCACCATTTATACGACCGTTTTCGGATTCTGTTTGGTCACTTGTGTAGAGTTAAGGAAACTTCATGAACAGGCAAACTTCCATGTTGTTTCTTGGACGTTTACATATAGGTGGGTGCAGTAAGTCATTAGGAGGCCTTTGAATGTGCACCTCTCCCTTGCAGGCAGCTCCTCAGCCCGGTGGTTTACAGGTTACGATGGTGAACCTATGGAAACACACATTTGTTAGGAAGGATGGTTTAAAAGGATGGGTTTGGGCATGAAATCCAGAGAAGCACTGCGAGGGCCACAATTGCCCTGCAGAAGTTTCTAATTTCCTCAAGACCCTGAGGTCCTCGCTGTTGACAGTGGCGGTCGAGTCAGGGACACGCCCTTGCCGATGGCACACCTCGTGCAGAGCCCCATTCTGGCCACTTGCTCTTTGGCAGTTACTAAACCAACCTGTCTGAATAGTGGGGCCGTAGCTGTGGGAACATTGAATGTATGTAAAGCACTCAGCACAGGCTCTGTCACCAGGGTAGGCGTTCAGTAGGTGTCGGCCAGCAGCACCCCGTCCCCTGTCTGAGCTCGCTGGGTCTCCCTCACCATCCACCGAGCAGCCTTCCTGCCCGCCCGGCGTGGGCCTCACTCTAGCACCTGCAATTGTTTGGAACTTGTTTGTCACCCTTCTCTGGATGCCCTCCTCAACGTCAGGACTTCACATCACTCCACCTTGCATTCTTGGCTGCTTTCCTGGTCACGGCACCGAATAGGCACCAAGAATGTTTGTGGAAAAAACAGGTCTATTTAAGTGAGTCCTGCATTCTGGTTGAGGGCTGGGGATCATTATTTTTAATAATCAGAGCAAGCGATTGTTAGGTAGGTTTGGGATACGTCCCTCTTTGTCTAGCTACTGTTCTGAAAACCCCTGTCTAGGTAGGAAGGGCATTTCTAACGATGCAATAGACAATGAACTAAAGCTGTTAGATGTAAAGGGCGGAGGACTCTTCATCGTGAATGTGTAAAATGTACTGGATAGAAGAAACGAGTCAGGTTGAAACGTGGGTGTTTTGAGACTTCCACTTTCCTGATGAGCTAACGTCTTGTTCAGCAAACACCAAGAAGAAACTTCCACAGGCAAAATTTAAGTCAGATATGAGGGCGTCCTCATTAGAGCTGCTTACAATACAAATGAACGAACAGAAGAGTTTCCTCTTCTGTTCACTGATTTCTGTAGAACAGAGGAGACACAATATTCTTACAGGATAACTGTGAAATGACCAACTATTTGCAATAGTTTCTATGAATTTGATTATGTTTCCAGGACTGTTTTTCTTCAGGTTCTGTGATATAATTTTTGTAAGTAGGCCATATCTTTAAAGAGCAAAATGGTGCTTAGCAGAAACATGAACATCTTTAGGAAGAATTGTTTTTGTGATGAACTGCTCCAGAATATTAGAAATCAAATGACTGGGAAGTTAAATATTTTAGGATATTTTTGAGGGAAGCACTGAGAATGTTGTTCCTCAGAGACCCTAGAAGAACGTCCTTTGCGATTGGTCTGATGTACCCTGTGTCACCTGGGCCCTGGCATGGACCCTGCGGTCACTGCTGTGTGGAAGGTGGGGAGGAATGACCGTGTGTCCCATTCAGTTTCTTCTTGGTAAATGGCTCAGGGCCCAGAGATGTCGGCAATCTCCCCGGCTCTCTGTCTTGCCTTGTGGAGGACAGATGGGCACATGGTCGGGAGGTGCGGAGCTCTTCTCTCTGTGTCTGCCAAGGCCCAGGCCCCGGCCCCGGCGGCCCTCGTTCGCCCAGTGGGTGGATGCACGGGCGACCAGCAGGCCTGGCAGGGGTGGGCAAGGAGGGCCTTCCAGAGGCTCGGATGTCCTCCGGAATGCAGACGGAGCTGGACTGGCTCGGCTCAATCTCCTGCTGGGCCACGGGAGAGCTTCACAACACCACACCCTCCTCCCCAGGAACCATAAAAATGCTCGTATCACTTTCCCACCTGGCCCCCTTTCTCTTTACCCCTCCTCTCCTTGAGAAGCTTAGCTCAGCTGACCGTAGTCGAGACCCTTCCTGCAGTGCACTGACAAGAATTTCCACTGAATTTCAGACACTCGAGTGACACGGAAACTGTTCTGAAGGCTTGAGGCTCCATTTCTTTCTAGAGGAGTCTTTTCTCTCCTAAGAGAAAAAAATTATCTATGCATCCAACAGCTTACATTTGTTAACATAGTTTGGGGAAGCTCAGATTCTTCTTTTCCTGCTCTTAACCACGTTTTTCTATTTCACTCATTTTTCCTCCTCTGGGTTTATTTTGAACTCCCTTCTTTTCCTCTGCTTTATTTTTTGTTGAATTGATTAAATTCCACACACTCTACTTTTCTACTATGTTTTGTTCCTTTTGTTTTCCAGCTTTCCTTTTGATTCTGTTTTCGGATGACTTTTCTCATTCTTTTATATTCCAAAGGCTGTTCAAAATCACCTAAATAGTGTAGAATTTTAAAGGCTTTTAGCAGGTACGCTATAATAAACTAGATCTAAAGCCACATAATATGGTGTTGAAATAAAGTAAAACTTAAAGAACTAATGTGGCACATATGAGTGATGAGTTTAATAGCTACTGTGTATGTACCATTAACTTGTAAATGATAACGGCTCTCATAACTGTAATCAGTATTACTTTTACACAGTCAAACCCAGGTTTTCCTCTTTTGTTCATTCTCTATTACCTATATAAATAAGCCCTGTGCTGCATTTCCCTCAGATCTAATTCGCTGTTTTGATACACACACACACACACACACACACACGCACACGCGCACACACATTCTATTTGCTTAATGGAAGGCCAAGGAGCTTCCGTTCTCAGAGGACCGGAGGCCAAATCCCCTCGGTTCCGTCCGCCTTCCTCGGCCCGCCCCCATTTGCTGTATGCATCCCTGCTTTTTGTGCCCGGGGTTATCTGTGCTCATCTCCTGTCCTCTGGTTTCCCCCGCCTTCCTGAGACCCCTAGCCCCCTACCCTCCACCCACAGGCGTGGTCCCGAGGGGAGGAAGGGAAGCTACCGGGTAGAAGTGAGGACGGCCCCAAGGGGGCGGGATCACAGCCCCTGGAATGTTTAACCGCTCCCAATGCTCCAAAGACCAAACAGAACAAGATAGCCCTCAACAGGATGTGAACAGGCCAGAGTGGGTTGGGGCGAAGTGTGATGGCAGTTGACGCATTTGATCGCAGGTGGCCTTTCCTGCCTAAGCGCTATGAAATTGGACCCTCAGCTGCAGTCACGGTGACTATAACTTAGATCTCAGAATAGCGTAGCTGCGGGTGGAGGGGTTGTGATGTTTAGGGCTGCGTGTCCCCACCCCGTCTCTGTGCTCCTCGCCGGACCACGAGGGCAGGAGAAAGCTCCCTGGCGGCGGCCCAGTTTCCGTGGTGCTAATTGTCCTTGAACTGGAGACGAGCGCATTCTTGGGGGTGTCACTTATCGCCAGCCCGGCTCCCTCTGCCGCTGCACCTGTTTCAGATCTGTCACACGGGCCATCCTATTTTCTCCTTTTAAAGAGGCAGATTTGCCCGCTGATGGCGTAACTGGAAGCGTCTCCCTTGGGACCCTGCAGAGCCCTGCAGCTGGGCAACATCTCCTGCTCAGAGCGGAGTTTTGCTTGGGAACGTGCTCGCGCTGGGTCGGGGAGGGAAGGCGGGGATGGACTTCTCACTTACAAGAAAAGACGTCTGGATCGTAGGCAGCGTGTGCCTTCTCTCGTCTCCCATCCTCTGGCGTGTGCTGCGGTCCGTGATGACACGGGGAGGTCGCAGACAGGCGCCTGCCCTTGAGGACACGCAGGTAGTAACGTCGTCACTTTTAACTGTGGCGGATCTGTGTTACTGTCCTATTTGAGTGTTCCCAGCCAGGGAGTGGGCTTGCCCTGCAGAGGGGAGGCATGTCCCGTTTCAGCCCTCGCCCAGGACGGCCGCCTTGGGGGTTGGGATGAGGAGAGGCAGGTGGCACACTTCATATGTCAACCTCTCCACCAACTTTCGGGGAATCTGGAGACAGCCATCCCTGACGTGCACTATTTTTGTCTGTGAGAGCTAAGAATAATGTCCGCCTCTCTTCTTCTCTTACCTCCTATGTGACTTAGGAAAACAAAATGGCACGAAAGCAAAGCATCCTTTCCCCTTACAAAGACGTCTATGCAAAAGCAGTGTCTGAAGAGTGATCACCTCCTCTGACAAAGCTACCGAGCACGGCCTTCCGTGATTTTTCCTTTGAACCGTTGCCCCATGATGCCTTTCCTGTGATGCCGTAGCTGTTCTAGGAATGGAATTCTGTCAGGAAAACAGTGGAATTCTGTAAGAAGAGAAAGAATTCAGATTCTAAGGATTTTAGCTCTTCCCAATAGAGGGTATTCATATCTGGGAAATAAGTTCTTTCTACATATTTAATTCTTTTATCAATTAGCAGAGATGGATTATTTTTAAGACGATATGAGTTAGTTTAGCAAATACTACAGGGAGCGTTCTGGATCCTTGTTCCCACAGGAAGTGGACTGACAACAGTGCTCCCCGTCTTTCTCATCACCATTTCCCCCATCCCAGGGACCCCTCTCATGAAACCTTAATACCACAGGTGCACTGTATTCATGTTCGTGTATTATAGGTGTATCTGTGCTTTGCACATAAAAAGAGTAAGATTTTTTTCACCCCTCCTAAAGAATTAATTTTCACCTCCTTGGATATTCCCTGTATTGAAAGTGCCTTAATTTATGGTTAAAAAATTTCTGCAGGGGAGTTGGGTGATATATCCCTATACCCGCATATAAACGCCTGATTTATTTCTTATTCAACAAGAAACCACCGTGGGGACTTCCTGGTGGTCCAGTGGTTAAGCCTCCGTGCTTCCAATGCAGGGGGCCCAGGTTCGATCCCTGGTCAGGGAACTAGGATCCCACGTGCCACGTGGCATGGCCAAAAACAAAACAAAACCAAACAAAAGCAAACAAGAAACTACCGGCTCTTCGTCCTGGTGGTGCGCAGAGGACCCAGAACTCAAGGAGTCAGGCTTTCGTGGTGGCCCTGCACCTGTCCATGCACCTGACACAATATCTGTCGCTGTTGCCCGAGCATCAGTCATTTTTGGCTGTTGAACACACCTCCAATGGGAAACACTGTGTGCTTTCATCTTGCACGTGGAAAAGAATGGGTTACTCCCCCGGCTATGAGACATGGCGTCCAAGTGTTTCCCAGAGGAGAGGCTGACAGATAGCTGGGCTAATTAGGAGTGCTTTGGGTGTGGTTTTTTTTTTTTAAATTTAATTAATTAATTTATTTATTTTCGGCCTGGTTGGGTCTTCATTGCTGCGCATGGACTTTCTCTAGTTGCGGCGAGTGGGGGCTACTCTTTGTTGTGGTGTGCGGGCTTTTCACTCTGGTGGCTTCTCTTGTTGCGGAGCACGGGCTCTAGGCACACAGGCTTCAGTAGTTGTGGCACG
>NW_006783928.1:0-1610 GCF_000442215.2 Lipotes vexillifer
CTAGAGGGGTGGGATAGGGAGGGTGGGAGGGAGGGAGACGCAAGAGGGTGGAGATATGGGGATCTATGTATATGTATAGCTGATTCACTTTGTTATAAAGCAGGAACTAACATACCATTGTAAAGCAATTATACTCCAATAAAGATGTTAAAAAAAAAGTAACACATGAATAAATTTTTAAAATATATTCATACAATACAGTAGCATTCAGAACAATGTAGAAGTCCCCATTCTTTTTCTTTTCAGAGTAAACTAGCAGCAGTTTGGTATACATCCTCCTAGTCCTTTTTTATGTTCTTGCATGCATATACACAGATATAAATAATTCACGCTGGGTTAAACACAAATGGATTCATACTATACATAGTTCTCTACAACTTGATTTTTTTTTAAACATAATATACTTTGGAGAGCTTTGCATATCAGTGCATATAGATCTACCATGTAGTTTTTAATAGGTATGTGATATTCCATCATATGAAGGTACCATAGTTTATAAAACCTTTTCGGTTATTTCCAGTATTTGCTGTTGTTAATAGTGTTGTGGTAAACATCTTTATAATGAACACTTGATTTCCATGTCAGCATTCTTCTGAGGAAGCTATTAAAGTACACTCATTTAAAATTATTCAGACACCGCCAAATTACCATCCAAAGAAGACTTCAGAAATTTACACTACAGCACCAACGAGGTGTGAGTGTCCTTTCATCCCTGTCTTTACCAACACTTGATAGTATTGGTTTTTTAAAAATGTTTCCCTATTGACAGGTGAAACATTTTTGATTTTATTTTAATATTCCTGATTAACGGTACTGTTTCATGTTTACTGACCATTTGTTTTCTTCTGTGAATTGTCTTTTGCAATTTTCCATGAGATTGTTTGTCTTTTATTTACTTTTTATTGCTCTGAAGATTTTATCTTTATTCTGAATATTCTTTGCCAAATATATTGTAAACATTTTCTTCCAGTTTATCATTTGTCTTTAACTCATGAATTTACTGAACTTCTCTGAGCCTTCATTTCATCATTTGCAAAATGGGGAATAATAGTATGAGGATTTAATGATGTACTCGAAAGCATGATTTTCATGTAGGATTGTAGTGATGTTTATTGGGAGTGCTCCGGTGTTCTGTGAGCTTGGCTTGAGAACCAAGGAGCTCTATTCAGCTTGATAACACTAAAGAGAAGTCACAGTTTGTGAGGTGAGAGGTGAGTTCCATGAGTTATTGCATGATGCTCATTGGCTTGTGATTGGGCTTCACCTGCAGCTGAAAGTGTTCTCCAGTTAGACATCAGGGCCTTAAAAGATGAATGTATAGCTGAGGAGCTGAACTTTTTAATATTCTTCCAACTGGAAATAAATACACTTAAAAGGCTAATCGTGGTTATGTCTGTGTGGCAAAATTATGGTTTTAATTTTCTTCCTGTACTTTTATAAACATTTTCAAGAATAATTAAAATGAACATGCCATTTTTTTGTAATTGGAAGAATTAGAAATAGTTATAAAACGATTTTTGTAGAGGTGTTGAATTTAAGGCCTGTGGATTTTTTTTTAAACATTTTTATTGGAGTATAATTGCTTTACAATGGTGTGTTAGTTTCTGCTT
>NW_006783929.1:0-1645 GCF_000442215.2 Lipotes vexillifer
TCCCCGACGCCCTCGACCCACTGTATAGATGGGAAACGGAGGCTCAGAGCTGTGACTCTAACCGGAAAGGGGAGGCGGGACAGGAGGAGGCGGGCCCAGAGGCTTGACAGAGGCAGGCACTCCCACCATCCCCCTCACCAGCCAACTGCCCGGACCGCCCAAGGGCTTGCGAGCAAACCAGAGGCCCTCGACCCCATTGGTTAGGCCTCGAGGGGGCAGGCGAACAAGGCGCCCGCTGGTTGGCGGGGGCCGGACCAATGAGGAGGCCGCGGCACGGGCGTGGGAGGCGCGCTGAAAGTGGCGCGTCGTTTCTTTTGAGGCGAGCTCGTGCGGCGCCTCAGGTGGCTGACGCTGCCCTCTGAGCGCCGCCCACCTCGCCCGCCGTGACCGCTGAGCGCCGCCCACCTCGCCCGCCGTGACCGCGACCGCGACTCGGGCCATCGACCGTCGCCCCGGTTCCGGGGCCGCCCGGGTCGCGACATGAGCTCCCCGGATGAGGTGTCTGTGTGGGGAACGCGTTTCGGCCCAAAGGGCAGGGAGCGGGCCGGCGTCCGCCCGGCCGGCCCCGCAGTCCCGCGCGGACCCGACCCAGGCCCCGAGCCTGGGGAGCCGCGGAGCGGCGAGGGCGGAGGCGGCTTCCCGGACCCCGAGGGCTTCCAGTCGGAGCGGGAGATGCTGGAAGCGGGAGGGCCGGTGCTGTGGGGCCGCGAAGGCCGACCTGGCTCCCCAGCTGACCACAAGAGGGACCTCCTGGACCTGATCGAGGAGTCTGAGGAGGCCGAGGAGGCCAACCTGCA
This sequence comes from Lipotes vexillifer, assembly GCF_000442215.2. Taxonomy (NCBI): domain Eukaryota; kingdom Metazoa; phylum Chordata; class Mammalia; order Artiodactyla; family Lipotidae; genus Lipotes; species Lipotes vexillifer. The sequence goes on from NW_006783929.1 coordinate 798, forward strand.
GCAGCTGACCGACCAGGACGTGCTGGGCGTCCGCAGATACCCGGCCCCGGAGAGCTCCACCGCCTTCAAAGTGTCCCCCGTGTGGACACTGCGCCTCGAGGCGGGTCCCGGCGGTCGAGGAGCGCCCGGCCAGAGCTGTGGGGCGGCGCCGACGGCTCCGGCCGGCCCTCTCCACCTCGGTGTGCCTGAAGCGGGCCGGGCCTTGGGGAACCCTAAGAGAGGCGCTAAGCCTAAGTTGAACGTGGCTGCAGATCGCCAGCGGCTCTCCGCGGAAGGCCTGGCCTGGCTGCTGTCCGACTCCGAGTCCTCAGATGAATACAGTGAGACACAGCTGATGACGGTGAGCACTTACCCCAGAGGAGGAGGCCAGGCCAAGCCCAGCAGACCCGAGGATCCCGGGGACACTCCCAGACACTCGAATTTCCAAGTCAGAGAGAATTTCCTTCACGTGACAGGCTCTTCCCTGTCCTCGGCTCCGCGAGGACCCTCTTCGGTTGTGGAAAGGCAGGGCGTGGGAGAGCAGGGCATCTCTTCCCCTAAGAAAATGCAGAGCGTGCTGTGGGGGAAGGGGGCCAGCAAGCCCAGCTACCCGGGAGCTGCTGCTGCTGCTGCTTCTGTTTCTGCTGCTGCTGCAGGTGGCCTGCCGCGGGTCACTCCTAGGAAGAAGGGGGCCCAGGAGAAGAAATCCATCGGGGGAGCCTGCAAACGTGCCCTGCGGGGAACCTTCCCTTCCTGGGGGCAGCGAATCTCGGCAACTCCCGTGGAACCGGCCACCTTCCCCCCAATCTCTGGTATTCCGCTGCCTGGGAGACACAAGAGTTATACCTTGGTCCTTTCGGGAACCAAAC
>NW_006783930.1:0-9553 GCF_000442215.2 Lipotes vexillifer
CAAAAAAAAAAAAAAAAAAAAAAAAAGACCTATACCTACACCTTACACACCTATTGCCAGTTAACAGACATACTTCTACTTAATGTAAATCTCACACTGACTCTTTGAGGTATTCTTATTCCTTTGGTGACATAGAAACTGAAGGTAAGAGAAGTAAAATGATTTGTTTAAAGTCACATGTTTAAATCACAAAGCCATTGTTGGTGTTGAGGACTCAGTGGCTTCAAAATCCATATTCTTTCTGCTATACCATGGTGTTGAATTACATGGCAAGGCTAACCAGTGAGGCACTCAGAACACAGGTGATAGCTCATGCAATGCCTGTTGTTTTTTACTCTTTATTCTTGAAATTGTCATAAAAGGTATTAACAGCAGAGTTCAATGGCAGTAATTAGCCACATGAAATAAAAAGTGCATAACATCTTAAATGAGACCTTTTGTATCCTCCCAAACCTCACCATTAACTTAGCACACCCTAGATGCGAGTCTCCAGTGTGTGTCTATGTATAATTGCTGTTACTATTAATAAGGCTTATGTAGTCTCACAAAAGAAATAATAGGACCTATTGAATCAAAATTATGAATCCTTTAATAGTTCTTTATTGTGAATGAGCACACAGTATCCTGGTGATTCCTGTTGCATAGCCAACAGTTGTTTAAATGCTGGGTTATTTGTGGGCATATGCTCCATCTGTCAGGTGTCACAGAAACCTAAGGACATAAAAAAGTCCTTCTACCACCTAATGGTTTTCATCTGTTTGGTGAATTCAAGAGTTGACCCTTTAGAAGAAATAGCTAACAAGGACATAGATCAAGGTGTTAATTTGGGAGGTATTACAAAGAGAGGAAGCAAAACTCTCTATAAATATATCAGAAGACTTTGGAAAGGGATGTGAGGTACTAGAAATAAATGGGCTGCTGTCAGGCACACTTGGGTTCAAATATCTGTTATTCTGTTTGTTGTCCTGTGATTTAAATCATCTTTCAAAGGATCAGTGTTCAACGAGCATTAGTTCTTTTTCCTTCTTTCCATATTTAGAGCATAGATTTTTTTTTTTTTTCTATTTCCAAAGAGGCACTGACAGAATTCAGGAGAAAAAAATAGAATAATTATTTATTTGGAATGGAGGAAAAGAATGATTGTAAACAAATGTGTTTATGCTTACACAAGCATGCATACCTTTGGATTCCAAGACCAAAGTCTATGGTTTTGATTCTTATTAGTTTGTATGTCCTGTAGCAGGTTGTTTACTCTGTGTTTCAGATTTTTCATCTGTAAAATGAGAATAATAAAAACTGTCTTGGGTGTGAGGATGACATAATGCATATTAATCAGTTAGAACAATGCATGGCATATAGTAGGTTCTGTATATTTCCAGGTTTCTTCCTCTTCCATCTCTTCCTCTTTCTCATTCAACTTATCCTGCCACCTCCTGACCCAACCGTGGTAAGAGTCATCTTTGAAATAATGGTAGAGATTTTTTTTATTTGCTTTTTTTTTTTAATACATCTTTAATGGAATATAACTTTGTTCCCCCACCCCCCCCCGACTAAGAAGAATGCTTTGGAAGTCAAATCATTTATGGAGTAAACAGTTAAGTACTGTGAATCTTGATTTTAACATTTGATGATATGCAGTTTCTCTAAGGAATAGTATATTGCGCTTTTGCAGAAAAATGACCCTACTTTAAAATCCTCTTAAAATTCATATTGCATGAAGCTTTGAAATACATGTGGGGTGATTCTTCTTTAATTACACATCATGCATTAATTATTTCCTAATGAGTTCAAATGGAGAAAAATAAAAATAGCACCAAAGAAATGTAATATGAAATTATTTTCTTTCTCTACCTAAAACCAACAAACAAGTAGGCATAAGTTTTCTCCTCCAAATGGCAGCTTGGTTTGGTGGAAGATGAACATTGTGATTTTGAGCTGTTCAATATCGTTGATAGTAACGCATTATTCCATCTAGATGGAGTCTTGACTGGGATAAGGAAGAAAAGTAGTATCCTGCTTTCTATTAGCTTCTGGATGTTCTATTTAAACAACAAGAACAATAAAAAAACTTCTTTTTTTTATTGCATTTTTGTCTTGTTATTTAATCAGTTTGGCCGTATATGATAGGCATTTGACGGTGTTGCCACCCCACGGTCTCACATGCTTTAATTGGACAGTGGCAGTTTTCAATTCTTGTAAGCGCACAGCTCCTTGCACCGCCTCTGCAATTTCTCTCACACATATATTGTAATTATGTGTGTACCTCAGTGTGTGAGACTATAAACATATGCTATATATTTGAATAAGAGTGCTGTCAACACTTTATTTTAGAAGTGCATTATTGATGACTGAATAATAATGTGGATGCTAACACAGAGCAATATCCTGTGCCTGGATGATGTTTACATCACCAAATATATCTTCGTTTCAGAAGGATGAATTTTAAAGTAAGGAACAATTAGTGACTCTATGGAAATTGTATATTTAGAGTGTCTTACAAATAATCCTCCTCAAGATGACTAAGAGCTGTTTATCTTAAATTGTTTCTTTGCCAAAACACGCAGGGATGTTAAAAATAGAAGGGTGAGTTTTAGTTCCACTTGCAGCGACTAAAGATGACTACATGCCTGGATGAGAAGATTTTTTTAAGTGTTTATAGCTCTTTTTTTTTTCCACTGAGACTAATATTTGTTTATCTTGATTATATTGCTCCATCAATCAACAAGATCCTGTATATTCATGACTGCAATTTTTGAGTATGATGTTCTTTAACCTTCATATGAGCACACACTGATGATGCCTGGGAAGATTATTATTTTCAGCAACTTTCAGTAGAGAGGCAGATACAGATTGTCTTAAATTCTAATATTTGCTAGAAAGCTCAACTTGTTTCTCATGGGTAACAAATACTGTTGGTTATCTTTGAAGAAATAAGCTAATTTTATTCATTCATAAATTAAAACAACCATTCTATTTTCTAAATTATAAATTTTGGATAAAATGTCTGGTAAATACTCAAGTCAGAATAGCCATAGTTTGTCTGTCATTTGTTCTTTCCATTTTCCATTTTATGGTAAATGAGGTTCATAAAAAATTGTGGCTTGTTCAGCCACCAAACCAATCACACGTTGCATTCCTTGAGTCAACAATCATATTTCACCATGAGCAGAGTGCTTTATGTGTACTGTCCATTTCATTACACAGGAGATTAAACATATGTGTACTCAGGGCTGAGATTTAATTAAATTAATAATTTGTACTGCCTCAACAAAGACATCTTAAGTGAAACTGGCTCTGTTTCTTTTTCTTTCTTTCTTCTTCTGTTTTTTTTTTTTAATCCTGAGAGTGCGTGGTAGTGAAGGGTACCATGACTCTTAGTATAGTTTGGTGCCGCTGCCTTGATAGGTGTGAACGTGGCAGCAGTTTTGTCCTCCCTTACATTTGCGCTATCAACACAAATGTCAACACAGTGAGAAAGGCAGATAACTTTGACCTCCTGGATGCCCTGAAGGGTGCTCAGAAATTCCCAGAGGTCTGTGAACCCATGCTTTGGGAACTGCTACTCTAGACTTTCCTGTTTCTTTCAGTGCTCACTGACAGAGGTGGTTCATACAGAGGTAGGAACAACTTGTAGCTTTGCTGCTTGCCAGAATTCTTCTCGTACCTGATGAAAAAACTGGTCATTTTTTAACTTAACCATAGGAGATTAAATTTAGCTACCAGGACTACAGAAACATTCAATCCAATCTCCCCAGTCTTCCCCCATTGCTCCCGAATTGGCAGGTTTTACATACATGTACTAATAGGTAAATAATTTGTGCAGTGCTGAGCTGCAGTGAGCCTTTATCTCAGTACATGGTCACTTTCAAAGAACCCTCACTCTCATATCCAAAGATAATTGAACAGCAATTTATTCATTTAGTATAATCGCTCTGTCATATGCCAAAGTGAAGTCTACATTTTTATAGTTAAATGAAACCTCTTCGAAACCTGATTCCCCTCTTGTATCTCTGAAAACTTTCACATTAGTGATAAGTGTCCCCAAATTTCTTCTCTCTCCTCTAATGCACCAACATTGAAAGTAAATAAACAATATGCGAAAAGCAAATCTTTTCTTCTAACCCCTGTCCACATAACCTCTTTGTCACTTTTATTCTCTCTCCTTTCCACGTCTATTAGTTTCTGCCTTAGTAGCCCTTGAACTTGTCACTGCAAACAAACTAGCATATCTGATTAATAGGAAGAACGTTAAAGGAAGGTTAAATGCAATCTATTTTCAGGGACCTAAGAGTCCACCAGGCCAGATAAAATTTTTCTCCTGATCAGAATGAATGAAGAAGTTGTGAATGCACATCTCCATTAGAACTTTTTATCAAAATTACACAATACTGGGAGATAGAGTAGAGCTCTTTTCTTATATTCATAATTACATATTGGGCATCCATTATGCACTTAACAAATGTCGTATTACTAGTGTTGTTGAGGGTGCACAGGAAGGTTGTATTAGTTTATTTTTTTTAGGGGAAGGTTAAATACGTGATTATTTGAGTAGATATTTCCCGCTGGTAGATTGTGATTTGCAAAGTGTGTCTAATAATTCTCTAGCTTGACATTGTTATCTGCAAATCCCCCACTGCCCCTCCCTCCCTCCATCTCCTAGGCTTGCTAGATTTCCCCAAAGCTTTTTCTACTGGCAAGGGCAAGTTTTCTCCTTTCCTGTCCCCTCACCTCCCCCACCTCAGGGAGGTTTCTATCATTAGGCTCGTCCCTATGGGAGGAGTCTGGGGACCTAGGACTCTGAGGTTAATTGGGTGTTACAGGTTTCCAGAGGTCATTAGATCTAGGACTCTGTTTCTTCGTGTGTGCCACAGGGATGACGACTCTGACCTTGACTTTAAGTCTCACAAGGCTCCTATTAAGCAAACAGGTAATACATGAAATGTATGTTGAAAAAAAAGTCACTAAACAGGTTATAGTTTTGTGAACAGTGAAGTCTTTTGTTTTACGTACTTCTGTTTTTCTTCCTCCATGTTTGATTCTGGTACACAATGCTAAAATAATAAAATGAATATGAGCTTCAGAAGCAGATAGACTTGGATTTGAATCCTTTCTTCAGCTCTTGCTACACGCGATATTGAGCAGTTGTTTAAAATTCTAATCAGTAGATCCTTAATCGGTAAACTGATGAGTCTCGTATGTAGCTCGTAGGGTTGTTGTTACACTTAAATGAAATAGAAAATAAACGTATCTAGTATAAGGAAACTCTCAGTGTTCTTGGAGAAATGGCTAAATAATCAAATGAATGGGTTATTCCCTGTGCCTGGGTGGCGAGGGTAACTATATATTTTCTGAGGTATCATGATAGTATACTGTATACATAGTATCATGATAGTATACTGAAAATGTAAAGTAGCTATGCAAAATGGAATGATGTGTCTAAATAATCACAGGCTGTTTGAACTATAAAACATCTGGAAAGTAACTTTATACGCTTTATTTTATAAGTGAAGGAAGCTATAATTAGAAGGATACAAATTTTACCCACAGTCACTAGATATCTGATATGCAAACTTATCAACATTTCAACAATTTTATAATTGTATTGCTTGGAAATATTGTATTAGTTTTCTGTTGTTGCTATGACAGATTATCACCAACATAGTAGCTTAACATAACGTGAATGTATTATCTTATGATTCTGTAGGTCAGAAGCCCAGCACAGGTCTCAATGGGCTAAGACAAATGAGTCTGACTGTGTTCTTTCCTGAAACTTCTAGAGGAAAATCTGTTTCCTTCTCTAGAGGCTACCCATTTCTTGGCTATTGGTCCTTTCCTACATCTTCAAAGTCAGTAAGTTTGAATCTCTCTGACCGTTATTCTGCAGTCGTATCTCCCTCTGACCACAGACAGAAAAGGTTCTTCTTTTTTAAGGATGCATGTAATTAGATAGGGCTCACCTGTATAACCCAGAATAATCTACCCATTCCAAGGTCCTTAAATTAGTCGCATCTATAAAGGCCCTTTTGACAGGTAAGGTAACATATTTGTAGGTTCTGGTAATTAGGACATGGATATCTTTGGGGGGCTATTTTTCTGTCTACAGCGCCTAGAATCATAACCTATCAGTAGCATCACAGTAAGTTGCAGCCACCATTTTGCATAAGTAAGGTATTCATTGATAAGTGGCTGGTACGCTTTGGGAGGATATGTTCGTTTGCTAGAGCTGCCATAATAAAATACAAGAGGCAGAGTAACTTAAACAACAGAAATTTATTTTCTTACAGTTCTGGAGGCCAAAAGTCCAGGTGTCAGCAGGTTGGGTTTCTCCTAAGGTCTCTCTCCTTGGCTTGCAGGTAGCCGCCCTCCTGCTGCCTTTTCACATACCTCCTCACATGGTCTTTCCTCTGTGCATGTGTGTCCCTGATATTTCTCTGTGTGTCTAAGCTTCCTCTTCTTATAAGGACACCAATCAGATTGGATCAAGACTCATCTTAATCGTCTCATTTTAACTTAATTATCCTCATTAATGGCTGTATCTCCAGATATAGTAACACTCTTTTCTTTTAAAATTTTTTAAATTTTTATTGAAGTGTAGTTGATTTATAATGCCATGTTAGTTGCAGGTGTACAGCACAGTGATTCAGTTTTATATAAGCACATTCTGAAGTACTGGGGCTTAGGGCTTCAGCAGATGAATTTTGAGGAGAAACTATTGACCTCCTAACAGAGGACTTGAAAGGATTATTTACGTTTCTGTTTAAAAATGAAAAAAAATACTGTTTATTTTCATAAAAGGTGATGATGCTGATTGCAGGAGATTTACAGATTTCCAACAGATCTATTTATAGTGTGAAAAGTAAGGGCATTTTCAGTCTTCACGTTGTTTTTACTGTTCGTTATTTTTTTTTTAGCTAACTTCTAAGCTTTGTTGGCAGAATGGAGATGGAGTAAAGACACACACACACACACATACACAGACTCTTACACACATATTTATAGCATTGCAGGCTAGATTATTAGCATCTAATTGCAGTACGTTGATGATATATTAGGTTCTATTTCCAAATCTTCACTATAGGAATGATACTTGGGAGAGCAGGAGTTAAAAAAAATTAAAACCGACTTTTACGTACAAACTCTCCTTACAACAATCAGGTAGTCTTTTTTGATAATGGTGCTAATGGCCTCGTTAGTATCATTTTAACAAGAAGAAACTAAAATGGGGAAAATTTAAGTCCCAAATCATATCCACTAGTTTTAATTCAAATCAGGTTTTTTGATTGTCATTTATCTAAAAGGAAGGATGCTTGTGAATCTATTTAGCCATCTTCTCATGCACTCTTTTTGTGCACCCATGCATTCTCCAACAAAACCATATACCTACCCATCCTCTTCCTCTTAATTTTTTTTATCAACACATTTATCCATTCATCCCTCCACCCATCAATCCATTCACCTACCCATTGAGCAGTCAGACTTGGAAATGTGATTATTTCTGTGAAATCTGTGCTTTGGTCATGACGCTCTGCTTTCTTAGGGAGGCTCTGAATGAGACAGTTTACAGTGCTCAAGGAGTAGGAGTGGGTAACACAGCCAAGTTATTATCAGGCTTTTTGATCACAGAAAAAAATGATTCGCTAATGGCACACCCTATTCTATGGCCCAAACTAAATCCCAGGTTTATGTGTTTCATTTTTAACTTCAACTGCAGTGTTCTTCCAAATTCATGGCATTTTGATTATCTCACAGTGCCTTTATAAATAGAGAATTTCAGAGAGAATAGATGACTGTCATTTGGTTATCCACTGTGTTCTTTCCCACTGTGATCTTGTCAGTTTTTGGATAACAAGATATATCCTGTTTAGCAAGTAACGGTGATTACCACATCTGAAATCTATCTCATATTTTCAACTCCTATTAGGACTCTGGTTAATCAAGTTCTTTGCAAACATAAAGGGCATTGACACAACATTTTTATACTTTCTTTTTTCCTTTTTCCACAGTACAAATGAAGGCTTCACTGTAAACTGATCTTTGGATAATATCCTGAATATCTGTTTTAAATATCCATATCTGTTTAAAATCTACTTCTTTTTTTTGGCTAGTAATCCTGGATGTCTTCTTTTTGTCCTATTCATCTTGCTTATATTGTATATTACTATATTGTCTATTTATTTTGCACAAAATTTCCCCCTCTCATATCTGTATCTTTACTATCTATATCTATAAATCTATTGAGACAGAAATTTTTTAAAGAAATCTGTGAAGAGTGATTGTTTAGTTGCAAAGTAAACATGCTCCAAAGATCTTTGTCTGAGAATCTCTCATAATTTATAATTGAACTCCCAAGTCCTATGTCTGCTTTACTGTAAGACAAGAAATAGGACTGTGAGAGAGAAGAATTTGTTATGTTTTCCCCAAATCAATCTTTTAGTGAGAAACTCTGTGGTCCTTCCACCCACCTACTCACCAGTATGTCCATCTGTTCATTCATGTATCCGTTCATAGTATTTAATGTGCTTTGGAACCTAAATGGAAAAACGGCTGAGACTCTTAATCAGCTAGCCATCCCTCTATCTATTATTTTTTATGCATGCATTTCCCAAGAAATCCATCTGTCTATCCATTTTCCTCCCCTTAATTCTGTTATCAACCAATTTATCCATCCATCCAATCATTCATTCATCCATCTACTCCTTGATCCATTCACCTAAATCTCTTTTTAGTAATAAGTCCACAATTACTACTCACCCACACTCTTGAGCACACAAGCATTTATTCAATGGCCCAATGCACATTGATCACCCTCCCCCTACTTCTAGACTTACAGTTTTTGAGTAATAAGAAAGAAAAACGAAGTACATTTTAGATACCTTACAATTTTATTTGTCGATTACACGTCACTAAAGCTGAAAAAAAGTAAAAACTTCCAGATACATATACTATCATTACTTCCGGAGCAGGTGAATAAGTACCAAATATGTGACTATACGCTCAATATAAGAATGCCCAATGTAAGAGTTTAAGCCACTTTGTACCAAGATCATTTGACTCAAGAAGTGACATTCTTGGGAGAAAATATTTGCAAACGAAGCAACTGACAAAGGATTAATCTCCAAAATATACAAATATCTCAGGCAGCTCAATATCAAAAAAACAAAAAACCGAATCAAAAACTGGGCAGAAGACCTAAATATACATTTATCCAAAGAAGACATACAGATGGCCAACAAACACATGAAAAGATGCTCAACATTTGGAAGTGTATATATGTCAGTGCTACTCTTTCACTTTGTCCCAGCTTACACTTCCCCCTCCCCATGCCCTCAAGTGCATTCTCTACATCTGTGTCTTTATTCCTGTCCTGCCCCTAGGTTCGTCAGAACCATATATATATATATATTTTTAATACATAGCTAGTGGGAAGCAGCTGCATCGCACAGGGAGATGAGCTCAGTGCTTTGTGACCACCTAGAGGGGTGGGCTGGGGGGGTGGGAGGGAGATGCAAGAGGGAGGGGATATGGGGATATATGTGTACATATAGCTGATTCA
>NW_006783931.1:0-1482 GCF_000442215.2 Lipotes vexillifer
CCCGTGCTCCACAACAAGAGAAGCCACCGCAATGAGAAGCCTGCGCACCGCAACGAAGAGTAGTCCCCACTCACCGCAACTAGAAAAAGCCCGCGCGCAGCAACGAAGACCCAACGCGGCCAAAAATAAATAAATTAATTTAAAAAAAAATAAATTATGACACTACTACATGATATAAATGGTTTGAGTCTAAATCAAAAGGGTCTGTGTTAAAATTCTGGATGGTATAATTACCAGGAAGTTTTCCAGGAAACACAGCCCTGGCTTTAAAACAGGAAGATGGCTTGACAGTTATCACATCCACCAGGCATTAATGGATATTTGTTTCATGAATATGGTGATGTCACCATAGCAGAGTGTTTCTCCAGGTCACTGGATCATGTTTGGAAAGAGGCATCTTGCCTTCACTTTGTACAGTGTTTCCATTTTCATTAACGTTACGAGAGAAAAACATGTCAAATCCAGACCATAAGCCATGCCATCAACTTCATCTTTTGATAGAAGTTAGAGAAAATACATACCAACTTTCTGTACCCTCTTTTTTTGCAAATATATAAGCTTCTATAGCCAGCCTTGACTCTAGGTACATTACCACAACTAGTAAAAAGCATAGATCTTCACACAATTTTCCCATGCACATTGTCTTAAGTTTGAGCATCTTGCATAAAATTTTCTTCTAAATACACTACCAAATAATTCCAGTCACTCTAATTCTTTGTTAACAGCAAAAAGCTAACTTAGCAATGATCCAAATTATGTTTATATGGGGACTATTAAAAAAAGACTGATTTCAAGTTCTACTGGTGATTGCATAGGTAAACATTGTACATGAATTACAATGTGTAGCTACATTATACGATTAATACCATTCAAATCCTACCTCTGAATTCTGCTTTGAATTCTTAAGTCTATAACTAAAGTTACTGACTAGACATATTTTTAGTGTCATTAGGAAAAATGGTATAGTTGTAGTGATTCTTGAATACAGTTCTATGAGCATAATTTTATTTTAATGCCAACTGATTATAATATAATTCCTGTGTTCTGGTCCATATCCAATCTGAGTTCCTAGAGAGAAGATGCTATAATTATAATCAGAAAAAAAATCTAGGGAAAATATCTTCCAATGAAAACTCACTCAGACAAATAAATTAATAATTGATAGTATTCATGGTATATTAAGATCCATCCATCCATATACATATATAAACTTTATACTTCTCACATTACCAGTTTTAATAAAAAGTAAGGAAATGAAGGTGAATCTAAAATAAAGCTTAACTTTCACTTAAAATGTTTAATAAATGGACAAAAAGATCCTTCATTCATATCAAAATGCCAGTATCACTGGGGAAGGTCCAGGAGGCAGTCCACTCCTTGCGAGCTCAAGATCTCACAACTTTTTTATTACGGGTCTCTCACACATTTTAAGTTTGCTTGCTCACAAATCACATCTTTTTTTTTTTTTTTTTTTTGCGGTAC
>NW_006783934.1:0-2320 GCF_000442215.2 Lipotes vexillifer
TTTTTTTTTTTTTTTTTGGCTATGCCATGTAACATGTGAGATCTTAGTTCCCCCACCAGGGGCGGAACCCATGCCCCCTGCATCGGGAGTATGGAGTCTTAACCACTGTACCCCAAAGGAAGTCCTACATACTTTAAATGTGATTAATGCCAAAACAGAAGAATGCAGAGTGGACTATGGAAGAAAGGAGAGGCATCTAGAGGCTGGGCAGGCTGGGCACAGGGAGGCACTGACGATGGTTATGGGACGTTTCCTGGAGGAGCAGCTCTGGGTGAGCTGAGAATAGAACAGTAAGAGTTAGTCAGACAAAAGCCCGGGAAGGTGAGAGAGCAGGACAGCTTGAGAAACCCCAGAGGGTTCAGCAAGGGTGGGGTCTAACGTGAAGGTGGTCTGGGGGCTTGGACAGAGACCAGGTCACGGAAGCGGAGTACATATTAAGGAGCCTGGATTGCATTCTGTATGTGCAGGTGAGCCGTGCAGGGCTCTAGGGAGGGCAGCAGCTGGATTTGTCTTCTCCCTACATCACTCTGGCTATTTGTGACAAGAGATTTGAGGGAGTAGGGGTGTGACCAGAAGGGGAGATCTGTTAGCAACTTGTGGGAACAGTCCAATGAGAGGTGGACCATATGACCTCTACCCTCCCTCCTCCATTCCATTGCTCCCTTGAGATGAAACGAAGCAAGCGGGAACTTCCTGTCAGTCAGACCTGAATCATTTCCTAGTGCTGGGGTTGGAGAGAAGAGGTACCTGCCCCTTTCAGTTTCACAGTGGAAGGTAGAGCCTTGCCTCCTAAGTATCCCCCTAATGTAGAAAAGTCCACCCAAATAGGAAGTTTTTGTTGTTGTTACTGTTGAGCAGACAGAATAATGGCAGATGCCCCTACGTTATTCATTCTAGAACTCTTCTTTTTACTCAACCAAGTAAGTGCTTTGGAGATCTCTTCATATTAGTAGGTATAGATTTACCTCCTTCTTTTTAGCTGCTGCATGATTAAATTCTTAATCAATGTATCTCAAAATATGATTTGTCTGGATCATCTGGAACTACCCAGTCATGCTTAACTATGACTCTGACTCATTTATTTCCTAGATTTAGCCCAAAGTTAGGCAAATTCTGGTGTAAACAGTCTGGCTACAGAGTGAATTGTAGTTCACCAGACTACATTTTTCTGAGTTTGTCTTCCAGATGTACATAGAAAAATTTGAGCCCGGGCTCAACAATCCTGGGGCTTCATAGGATCGTATCAAAAGTGCATTTCATTTTAGACGAAGAATAGAAATATCACCATATTCTAAATAATTGTGTTAAAAGGTTAAACACCAACAGATAAGGGGAAAAGGAACCATTATCTATTTTGCACTTGTTACATACCGGTAACTACTTAAGGAACTTTTCCATTTGTTATTTCGCTTCATTGAGAGAATCTGTTTTCAGAGTAGGAGAGTCTTCTCTGGCTTAACCCATGTTGCCCTCATTGGGTGGGTGGCATTGACTACAATGAATGTGTCACTTTGGCCACTTCCTGCAGGCTTTAGGAGTAATGAAGGACTTTCCAGTCAAGCACGTGTGTCTGGAGGACCAGGTAGTAGTTTGGAGATGTTCAGTCACCACAGTTAAAGAAGAGGAGTTGGGAATCCAGGTGTTTAAGATAAAATATGCTGAGTAATACATAGTGACCAGAGGTGACGGGAAACTAGAAGTGCAGATGGGAAAGGTAGGCAGCAGGTCAGACCAATGAGCTGGGCCCAGTGTACATATGTCTTGGGGAGGCGAAATCAGTTAGGGCCCCGTCTTCAGAAAATGAAGCAAGGGCCCCAATCCAGTTCCCTGCCTTGAAGGTTCCAACACAGCGAGGTTGTAACAAGTTGGAGCAGGTTTGCAAGTGAATCACTGATCTTTCTTCCCACTCATGGATTAAGGACAGGCTTGCCATTTCTGTCTGGTTTGTGTTTTCTGGGGTTTATGGCAAAATTGGGTTCCTTAGTTCCCTGGTCTCCCTTTCTTTAGCGCATCTACCCCAAATACTCCATAGCTGACTTGTGAGAGCCACAACTTCCACACCTTCCAAAGCTTCCGTAGTTCAGGTTCACCATGCTGTTCCCTTAGAGAAGTTACCCAAGAGGAGTGGGAGGGGGATGGGCTGAGTTGATACTGAATTCCTGGGAGGAACTCACCTGCTTTCCTGGGACCTATGCTTTTTTTTTTTGCGGTACGTGGGCCTCTCACTGTTGTGGCCTCACCCGTTGCGGAGCACAGACTCCGGACGCGCAGGCTCAGCGGCCATGGCTCACGGGCACAGCCGCTCCGCGGCATGTGGGAT
>NW_006783937.1:0-930 GCF_000442215.2 Lipotes vexillifer
TGCCGCGGAGCGGCTGGGCCCGTGAGCCATGGCCGCTGAGCCTGCGTGTCCAGAGCCCGTGCTCCGCAACGGCAGAGGACACAACAGTGAGAGGCCCGCGTACTGAAAAAAAAAAAAAAATCATAGCAGTGCATTTCAGACTATTACTGTGCAAAAATTGGGCAGAGTAAATGTAAAAATCAAGTTGGTGTTATTGAATGATTCATGAATTGGGCGGCATTCCACCTAGTAAAAAAAGAGGTGCTCCATGGAGCTATACAAAATGGAAAGCTTTAATAGGCAGATACTGGGCAGGATAAGAAAGTTATTAGTTAAAGAAAAGATAGTTTTTGGACTTCCCTCGTGGTCGAGTTGTTAAGACTCCGAGCTCCCAATGCAGGGGCCCCTGGTTCGATCCCTGGTCAGGGAACTAGATCCTGCGTGCTGCAACTGAAAGATCCCGCATGCCACAACAAAGGTTCCATGTGCTGCAACTAAGACTGGGTGCAGCCAAATGAATAAATAAATAATTCAAAAGATAGTGTCAGGCAAGTTTACCTTTTTGGGGGAAAGGAGGGCAAAATCTTTTCCTGTCTATTACCTCACTAGTGTTGTTTAGGAAATTCTAGAGTGATTGGTTTAAGGTCACTTTTCTGGGAGGGATGAAGCTGCAATTAAGTCTAGGTTTGTCCTCTCAGGGGCAAGTGACTCCACCTTTGGAATTTTTTGTTGTTGTTGGCACTCCCTACAACCTGCTCCCCATTCCTGAATATGCAGTATATGAATGTGTTTCTTTCTTTCTTTTTTTTTACTTTGCGGTACGCGGGTCTCTCACCGTTGCGGCCTCTCCCGTTGCGGAGCACAGGCTCCGGATGCGCAGGCTCAGCCGCCATGGCCCACGGGCCCAGCCGCTCCGTGGCACGTGGGATCCTCCCAGACCGGGGCACGAAC
>NW_006783938.1:0-264 GCF_000442215.2 Lipotes vexillifer
GGTAGACCCATACCCTTTCAACAAGAATGCAAAAACTTGACCTCTGCCTGGCTCCAAGGGAGGATAGAAAAGGTCGTCGTTCTGTGTGTCCAGGAAGAGGAGAATGAAATGCTTCTCACTGTTTCATCCATAGCTGAAGGCAGGTAATCTGTGACAGAGAGCAATGTTTGCAGATGGTGATACATGAAGATTGAGGAAGGTTGATTTCTCAATCATTGAGGAGTACTGTTCCATCTAACTGAGTTCTGAATGGTAATAAAGTCA
>NW_006783940.1:0-247 GCF_000442215.2 Lipotes vexillifer
AAGGCCCTTGAGCACCCCAGGGGCTTCAGGGACTCAGCTCCTTGACACCTGTCGGAGCCCATCGCCTGCCTTTCTGTGCCCCATACCATTAGTCCCAACAAGGACACCCAGCTACTAAGACCACAAAAAGGAAATACACACACCCCAACATTCAATCTAGATCCAGAAGACATTTGACTCAGGGTTCCCTTTGCTACTCTCACATGTTCTGAAATTGTTGCTTTTAGCCATAAGCAGTGGCGCAAGG
>NW_006783941.1:0-1202 GCF_000442215.2 Lipotes vexillifer
CTCTCTCTCTCTCTCTCTCTCTCTCTCTCTCTCTCTCTCTCTCTCTCTCTCTCTCTCTCGCCACCACCATCTCCTTTGCTTTAACTAGGGCTTCTCTGTTCTCACCTATTTAAATATTGTTTCCATGTAAGATTTTGTTTGAAGAGGGATTGCAGAACTAAAATAAAGTTCGAAAACCACTGGATTAGATGAACTCCAGGGTTCCTTATAGCTCTAAAATTCTAGGAATTTAGAATGCCTCTAACATATGCCTGACTTGTGAAAGGTGCTAAAGGAAAACACAATTCCTGTCCATAAGATATTCACTAGCACAAGGCCTGCCTGTGAGTACTTGAGAGGTGAAGCAACATGTGTAGTGTTAGTGATAGCAACGTGATGGGGCCTAAGATGGAGGTATGTATCAAATGTTTGTGAGATGCTTTTGGAAGATTTTTAGAGAAGATGACATAGAAGTGACTGTTAAGTTAAGAATAGGAGCTCATCAGGTATAGCAAGGGGAAGGGGAGGTATTAGAGGCAGAGACCAGCGTAAACAAAGTTATGGAGGCCACAAGAGGGTGCATGGTTGGCGAACTACAGGTAACTCATTACGACGTTCCCTGTGTACCCAGGGAGAGTGGCTGGAAGTGGCCAAGAAGGTGCTAAGGGACCAGTTGAATAGAGTAGAGGCACTCCTTCCAGACTCCCAGCTCTTTTTGGGCTGATGCTAGATTCTGCAAGAATGTGACCAACAATATGTTGGTTAATCATTGACAAGCCACTCCTTCCTTCTATTATTTTGCAACTCCACAGGGTTAAGTAAAAGAGATATGTGTTGATAAGACAATGGGTGAGTCCACAACAAAAGCCTAGAAAAGGGAGAGTCATAACTACCTGCACTGGTGGTGTTGGTCCCACACTTTTTTTTTTCTTTAATAAATTTACTTATTTATTTATTTTTGGCTGTGTTGGGTCTTCGTTGCTGTGCGCTTTGGCTGTACGCCCTTCATTGCTTTCTCTAGTTGCAGTGAGAGGGGGCTACTCTGCATTGTGGTGCACAGGCTTCTCATTGTGGTGGCTTCTATTGTTGGGAAGCATGGGATCTAGGCACGCAGGCTTCAGTAGTTGTGGCGCACGGGCTCAGTAGTTGTGGTTCACGGCCTCTAGAGCGCAGGCTCAGTAGTTGTGGCGCACAGGCTTAGTTGCTTCACAGCATGTGGGATC
>NW_006783942.1:0-210 GCF_000442215.2 Lipotes vexillifer
AACTTGATTTTCCCTTATTATTATTAGATTTTCAACTAAGTTTGACAAGGAGAAGCAACTTTGGATAAAAACAAAAATCATGAAATCTATTTTTATATTTTCAATTTAAAAATTATAGGTTACGATCTGTACAACGTTTTCACCCAGAACAAATAAATTTTAAAAATAATTAATTAATACTGGGCGAAAAGACAATGGAACAATAAGTAA
>NW_006783943.1:0-649 GCF_000442215.2 Lipotes vexillifer
GGGGCTGGGTTCCCTCCCTGTTGGTTGTTTGGCCTGAGGCAACCCAGCACTGGAGCCTACCTGCTCTCTGGTGTGGCTAATGGCAGACTCTGGGTGGGCTCACGCCAAGGGGTACTTCCCAGAACTTCTGCTGCCCATGTCCTTATCCCTGCGGTGAGACACAGCCACCCTCTGCCTCTGCAGAAGACCCTCCAACAGTAGCAGGTAGGTCTGGTTCAGTCTCCTATGGGGTCACTGCTCCTTCTGCTGGGTCCCATTGCACACACTACTTTGTGTGTGCCCTCCAACAGTGGAGTCTCTGTTTCCCCCAGTCCTCTCGAAGTCTTGCAATCAAATCCCACTAGCCTTCAAAGTCTGATTCTCTTGGAATTCCTCCTCCTGTTGCCGGACCCCCAGGTTGGGAAGCCTGATATGGGGCTCAGAACTTTCACTCCAGTGGGTGGACTTCTGTGGTATAAGCATTCTCCGGTTTGTGAGTCACCCACCCAACACTTACAGGATTTAATTTTATTGTGATTGTGCCCCTCCTTCTGTCTCATTGCAGCTTCTCCTTTGGATGTGTCGTATCTGTTTTGGTGAGTTCCACTGTCTTCCTGTCAATGACTGTTCAGCAGTTAGTTGTGATTCTGGTGCTCTCACAAGAGGGAGT
>NW_006783944.1:0-258 GCF_000442215.2 Lipotes vexillifer
AATACTCCTATATTTGTTATAAAGAAAAAATCAGGAAAATGGAGATTATTACAAGATCTTAGAGCTATAAATAAAACAATGGAGACAATGGGGGCTTTACAGCCTGGACTTCCCTCTCCAGTAGCCATTCCTAAGGATTATGCTATTATAGTTATAGATTTGCAAGATTGTTTTTTTACAATTCCCTTACATAAGGAGGATAGAAAGAGGTTTGCGTTTAGTGTGCCCTCTTCTAATTTTATCAGACCATATCAGCGG
>NW_006783946.1:0-232 GCF_000442215.2 Lipotes vexillifer
TGTTAATCCCAGACTCCCAGTCTTTGTACCCCTCACCCTTCTCCCCCGCTAACCATAAGTTCGTTCTCCAAGTCTGTGAGTCCGTTTCTGCTTTGTAAATAAGTTCATTTGTATCTTTTTTTTTCTAGATTCCCCATATAAGCTATATCATGTGATATTTGCCTTTCTCTGTCTGATTTACTTCACTTTAGTATGATAATCTCCAGGTCCATCCATGTTGCTGCAAATGGCA
>NW_006783947.1:0-1273 GCF_000442215.2 Lipotes vexillifer
TGTGAGGAAAGCGTCTTGAACGGCCAACACGTGTTCCAGGGCACGTAAACTGAGATACATTTTGGAAATGTTGACCGATCACACGGTGGATGATACTCTGGGTTTCCCATGAATGTTTTAGTGGAAGTAAGAATCCATTAAACCTGGTGTGTTGGGCCCCATGGAATGGATACCATGCAGTATGACTTCAAAGGGTTTGCCTTTGCTTACCAAGCCTCACCAATCCTATCAGCCCCTAGTGTCCAGCCTTATGTCTCACACGGCTGTGGGTGTAGATGTGGTAAATCCAGGTTTCATCCCGAGCCCTGAATGAATTAAGTAAGAATGTCTCTCTATTTCACTGTCATTGTGTTTTGGTTTTGAAATTTATTTTTATAATGGGATTTGGCTGATTTTCACTGCTGTGCTTATGTCGCTCTACACACGCTTGATTCTCTTACGGAGACATATAAATACATAGGTTTTAAGTTTCCTACCAGTCAGGTCTATTACTATGCATTGAATATGGGGTGTTGATTCCATTTCGTGGAACAAGGAGTAGATCTTGTCTATTACTTATTTGGCCTCTGGAACAGTATCTGTGCTGATTTCAATCTCTGGTTTTATGCAGCACCCCCACTCAGCTTTCCCCTTACGCAAGCATAAGTTTGTTTTCTAAATGAGAGACTCTCTTCTGATTTGTATTCCTTCCATGTGTAGAAAAGTTTACAATCCGTGTATTATTGATACCCTATGATGTTTCTTTTTCCATGTGAACTATTTCACTTGGAATCATCGTACCTAAATCCACTGACTAAGATGCTACGGGCCTGATGACATTGATTTCATTGCTGACTCATATTCCATGGCATGTAAGTGCCGCAAGTTGGCGCTCCATTTTTTCCTTTCATGGGTATTTAACTTGTACCGTGAACGAGGTTCCTGTAAAGAGGGCAGCGCCAAACTTTGGGGTGGCTCGGACTTTCTGATTTCTGTTTCCCGAAGCCTAGTGCCCCAGGCTATGTACCTTGTTTTTTCGATGTTTCAGGAAATACCATACGTTTCTCCAAGGTGGCTCTTGGCAATTTACATCCCGCCCTTCAGCATAACAAAGCTCCCTGTTCTCCCTGGCCTGTCCTGCCTTTCTGGATTTTACACTTTTTTCAGATGGCCTTTTTGACCGGGGGGAAGTGAGAGTTCATTGTAGCGTAGATTTCCGTTGCAAGCTTGCTTGGTTGGCCAAAAAGGGCGTATGCGTTTTTTCCTGAATATATTCAGGAAAAAACGCATACGC
>NW_006783947.1:1397-10449 GCF_000442215.2 Lipotes vexillifer
CAGCCTTACTTCAATATATTTTTGGACGAAAGCTGTCATTTATAACTCTGCAGGTTTGTGAATTACAGTGGCCCTGAACTCCTTTTCTCCCCTCGCTTTCTTGTGAGCTGGCCGCCATCCCGCAGGATTGCTTCAGACCCTAGTCTGTTTCAGGCACGGCATGCTGAGTCTTTGGTTCATTCTTCTTGTTGGTGGGAAATTAGAGTTCAATGTGCCCGTCCAAACACCTACAGCTAGTCTCTCGTTGGTTCTCCCCATTCCTGTCCATCTTATGCAGAAATTGCAAAGTGTGCCAAACAGGGTTAAAGGCAGTGACTCTGCAAGGGTGTAGAGTGTCAGGAAAGCATCTTGAACGGCCAACACGAGTTCCAGGGCACATAACCTGAGATGCATTTTAGGAACCTTGCCCGATGACATGGTGGACCTTACTGAAGGTTTCCCATGCGTATGTGTTAGGGCATGTGTTAGTATGAGCGTACGTTTAAGGATTAGGGCACGATTTAGTGTAAGGCTAAGGGAAAGCACTAGGTTTATGGTTAGGGTTAGGGTTATAGAACTGGAATGGGAATGGTTAGGATACAGGTTAGGGTACGGCAACAGTTTAGGGTTAGCGTACATGTTAGCGCTCGTGTTAGTGTTAGCGTACGGGTTAGGGTTAGGGCACGGCTTTGGTTAAGGCTTTGGGTAAGTGTTAGTGTCACGGGTAGGCTTAGAGTTATGGTTAGGGAAAGGGAACGGTTTAGGGTAGAGTTTAGGGTACGACAACGCTTTAGGATTAGCATACATGTTAGGCTAATGGTCAGTGTTAGCGTTCGGGTTAGGATTAGGGGACGGTTTAGGGTAAGGCTAACGATAAGGTTTAGGGTTAGGATTAGGGCTAGGTTAGGATTACGGTACGGGTAATGTTTAAGGTACAGGTTAGGGTACGACAACGTTTTAGGGTTAGCGTACGTGTTAGGGCACGTGTTAGTGTTAGGGTACGGGTTCGGATTAGGGCACGGTTTAGTGTAAGGCAAAGGGTAAGGGTTAAGATTAGGGTTAGGTTTAGGGAATGGTGACGGTTTAGGGTACAGCTTAGGGTACAACTGTTTAGGGTTAGCGTTCATGTTAGGGCCTGTGTTAGTGTGATCGTGTGGATTAGGATTCGGGCACGGTTTAGTGTAAGGCTCAGGGTAAGGGTTAGGTTAAGGGTTAGGGTTAGGCTTAGGGTTAGGGTACAGGGACGGTTTAGGGTTCAGGTTAGGGTACGATAACGGTTTATGGTTATCATACGTGTTAGGGCAGGTTTCAGTGTTAGTGTACGGGTTAGGATTAGGGCACGGTTAGGGTAAGGCTTCGGGTAAGTGTTAGGGTTAGGGTTAGTATTAGGGAATGGGGACAGTTTAGGGTACAGTTTAGGGTACGACAACGCTTTAGGGTTAGTGTACGTATTAGGGCACGGGTTAGTGTTAGTGTATGTGTTAGGATTACGGCACGGTTTAGGTTAAGGCTAAGGGTAAGTGATAGGGTTAGGGTTTTGGTTAGGGAACAGGGACGGTTTAGGTTATACGTTAGTGTACGACAATAGTTTAGGGTTATCGTACATGTTATGGCATGTGTTAGTGTTACCGTACAGGTTAGGATTAGGGCACGTTTTATAGTAAGGCTAACGGTAAGGGTTAATGTTAGGGTTTGGATTAGGCTTAGGGTTAGAGTTATGGAACGGGGATCGTTTAGGGTATAGGTTAGGGTACAAAAACGTGTTAGTGTTATTGTACGGGTTAGGTTTATGGCACATTTTTGGGTAAGGCTAAGTGTAAGGGTTAGGGTTAGGGTTAGGGTTAGGGTTTGGGAACGGGGACGGTTTAGGGTACAGGTTAGGTTACGACAACGGTTTAGGGTTAGTGTACGTGTTAGGGCATGGGTTAGTGTTAGCGTACAGGTTAGGATTAGGGCACGGGTTAGGGTCAGCCTTCGGGTAAGTGTTAGGTTTAGGCTTAGGGATAGGGAGCGGTGACGGTTTAGGGTACAGATTAGGGGACGATAATGATCTAGAGTTAGCATACATGTTAGGGCACAGGTTAGTGTTAGTGTACGGGTTAGGATTAGGGCATTGGTTAGGGTAAGGCTTTGGGTAAGTGTTAGGTTTAGGTTTAGGGTTGGGAACGGGGACAGTTTAGGGTACAGGTTAGGGTACGGAAGTGCTTTAGTGTTAGCGCACATATTAGGGCAGGCGTTAGTGTTAGCGTACGGGTTACTATTAGGGCACGTTTTAGGGTAAGGCTGACGGTAAGGATTAGGGTTAGCCTTAGGCTTAGGGTTATGGTTAGGGAACAGGGATGGTTTAGGGTACAGTTTAGGGTACAACAACAGTTTAGGGTTAGTGTACATGTTAGGCCAAGGGTTAGTGTTAGCGTACGGGTTAGGATTAGGTCACTGTTTAGGGTATCGTTAATGGTAACGGTTAGGGTTAGGGTTAGTGTTAGGCTTAGGGTTCGGGTTAGGGAATGGGGACGATTTAGGGTACAGGTTAGTGTACAACAATGGTTTAGTGTTAGCGTATGTGGGAGGCCAAGTTTTAGTGCTAGTGTACGGGTTAGGATTAGGGCAGAGTTTAGGGTAACGCTAAGTGTAACGGTTAGGGTTAGGGTTAGGGAATGGGGACGGTTTAGGGTATAGGTTAGAGTACGACAACGGTTTAGCATTAGTGTACGTGCTTGGTCACAGGTGAGTGTTAGCATACGGGTTAGGATTGGGCATGGTTTAGGGTAAGGCTCAGGGTAAGTGTTAGGGTTACGGTTAGGTAACAGGGACGGTTTAGGGTACAGGTTAGAGTACGACAACGGTTTAGGGTTAGCATATATGTTAGGTTATGGGTTAGTGTTAGCCTACAGGTTAGGATTAGGGCACGGGTCAGGATAAGGCCTCGGGTAAGTGTTAGGGTTAGGGTTAGGGTTAGGGGATGATTTAGGGTACAGGTTAGGGTACAACAATGGTTTATTGTTAGCGTACATGTTAGGGCATGGGTTAGTGTGAGCGTATGTGTTAGGATTAGGGCACGGTTTAGTGTTATTGTATGGGTTTCGAATAGGGCACGGTTTAGGGTAAGGCTTCGTGTAAGTGTTAGTTTTAGGGTTATGTTTAGGGTTAGGGAACGGGGACGATGTAGGGTACAGGTTAGGATACGACAACTTTTTACGGTTAGTGTACGTGTTAGGGCACAGTTTAGTGTTAGCGTACGGGTTAGGATAAGGGCATGGGTTATGGTAAGCCTTCGGGTAAGGGTTAGGGTTAGGGTCACGATTAGGGAACGGGGACGGTATAGGGTACAGGTTAGGGCACGACAACGGTTTAGGTTTAGCGTACGTGTTAGGGCATGGGATAGTGTTAGCGTACGGGTTAGGTTTAGGGCACGGGTTAGTGTAAGGCTTCGGGTAAGGGTTAAGGTTAAGGTTAGGGTTCGGGTTAGGGAAAGGGGACAGTTTAGTGTACAGGTTAGGGTACTACAACGATTTAGGGTTAGTGTACGTACTAGGGCACGGGTTAGTGTTAGCGTACGGGTTAGGTTTAGGGCACGGGTTAGTGTAAGGCTTCGGGTAAGGGTTAAGGTTAAGGTTAGGGTTCGGGTTAGGGAAAGGGGACAGTTTAGTGTACAGGTTAGGGTACTACAACGATTTAGGGTTAGTGTACGTACTAGGGCACGGGTTAGTGTTAGCGTACGGGTTAGGATTAGGGCACGGTTTAGGGTAAGGCTAACAGTAAGGGGTAAGTTTAGGGTTAGGGTTATGGTTAGGGTTAGGGAACAGGGACAGTTTAGGGTACCCGTTAGTGTACGACAAAGGTTTAGGTTTAGCGTATGTGACGGGGCACGGGTTAGTGTTAGTGTACTGGTTAGGATTAGGGCACGGGTTAGGGTAAGGCTTCGGGTAAGTGTTAAGTTTAGGGTTAGGGATAGGGTTAGGGTTAGGGAAAGGGCGCGGTTTAGGGTTCAGGTAAGGGTACGACAGCAGTTTACGCTTAGCGTACGTGTTAGGGCTCGGGTTAGTGTTATCATACGGGTTAGGATTAGGGCACGGATTAGTGTAAGGCTTTGGGTAAGGGTTAGGTTTAGGGTTATGGGTATAGTTAGTGTTAGGGAATGGGGACAGTTTAGGGTAAAGGATAGAGTACAACATCGCTTTAGGTTTAGCGTGCGTATTAGGGCACCTGTTAGTGCTAGCGTACGGGTTAGGATTAGGGCAGGGTGTAGGGTAAGGCTAAGGGTAAGGGTTAGTGTTAGGGTCAGGGTTAGGGTTAGAGTTAGGGAACGGGGACGATTTAGGTTATACGTTAGGGTATGACAATGGTTTAGGGTTAGCGTACGTCTTAGGGAACGGATCAGTGTGAGCGTACGGGTTAGGTTTAGGGCACGGTTTAGGGTAAGGCTAACGGTAAGGGTTAAGGTTAGGGTTAAGTTTAGGGTTAGGGTTAGAGTTAGGGAACGGGGACGATTTAGGTTATACGTTAGGGTATGACAATGGTTTAGGGTTAGCGTACGTCTTAGGGAACGGATCAGTGTGAGCGTACGGGTTAGGTTTAGGGCACGGTTTAGGGTAAGGCTAACGGTAAGGGTTAAGGTTAGGGTTAAGTTTAGGGTTAGGGTTAGAGTTAGGGAACGGGGACGATTTAGGTTATACGTTAGGGTATGACAATGGTTTAGGGTTAGCGTACGTCTTAGGGAACGGATCAGTGTGAGCGTACGGGTTAGGTTTAGGGCACGGTTTAGGGTAAGGCTAACGGTAAGGGTTAAGGTTAGGGTTAAGTTTAGGGTTAGGGTTAGAGTTAGGGAACGGGGACGATTTAGGTTATACGTTAGGGTATGACAATGGTTTAGGGTTAGCGTACGTCTTAGGGAACGGATCAGTGTGAGCGTACGGGTTAGGTTTAGGGCACGGTTTAGGGTAAGGCTAACGGTAAGGGTTAAGGTTAGGGTTAAGTTTAGGGTTAGGGTTAGAGTTAGGGAACGGGGACGATTTAGGTTATACGTTAGGGTATGACAATGGTTTAGGGTTAGCGTACGTCTTAGGGAACGGATCAGTGTGAGCGTACGGGTTAGGTTTAGGGCACGGTTTAGGGTAAGGCTAACGGTAAGGGTTAAGGTTAGGGTTAGGTTTAGGGCACGGTTTAGGGTAAGGCTAAAGTAAGGTTTAGGGTTAGCATTACAGTTAGGATTACGGTTAGGGTTCGGGTTAGGGAACGGGAACGGTTTTGGATATAGTACACGGTACGACAACAGTTTAGGGTTAGCGTACGTGTTAGGGCACGGTTTAGTGTTAGCGTACGAGTTAAGATTAGGGCAAGGTTTAGGGTAAAGCTAACATTAAGGGGTAAGTTTAGGGTTAGGGTTAGGGTTAGGGAATGGGGTCGGTTTAGGGTACAGGTTAGTGTACGACAGCAGTTTAGAGTTAGCATAAGTGTTGGGGCACGGGTTAGTGTTAGCGTACGGGTTAGGATTAGGGCACGGGTTAAGGTAGGGCTTCGGGTAAGGGTTAGTGTTAGGATTAGTGTTAGGGAACTGGGACGGTTTAGGGTACACGTTATGGTACGACAACATTTTAGGGTTAGCGTAAGTGTTGGAGCACAGGTTAGTGTTAGCATACGGGTTAGGATTAGGGCACGGGTTAGGGTAAGGCTTCGGGTAAGGGTTAGGTTAGCGTACGTGTTAGAGCACAGGGTAGTGTTAGCGTATGTGTTAGGATTAGGGCTCGGTTTAAGTTAAGGCTAATGGGAAGGGTTAAGGTTAGGGTTAGGGTTAGGGAACGGGGATGGGTCAGGGGACAGATTAAGGTACGACAATGATTTAGGGTTAGCGTACGTATTAGACCAAGGGTTAGTGTTAGCGTACGGGTTAGGGTTAGGGAACGGGGATGGGTCAGGGGACAGATTAAGGTACGACAATGATTTAGGGTTAGCGTACGTGTTAGGGCACGTGTTCGTGTTAGCGTACGGGTTAGTATTAGGGCACGGGTTAGAGTAAGGCTTCGGGTAAGTGTTAGGTTAGCGTACGTGTTAGAGCACAGGTTAGTGTTAGCGTATGTGTTAGGATTAGGGCACGGTTTAAGTTAAGGCTAATGGTAAGGGTTAAGGTTAGGGTTATGGTTAAGGTTAGGGAACCGGGACGGTTTAGGGTACAGGTTATGTTATGACAACGGTTTAGGGTTAGCGTATGTGTTAGGGCATGGGTTAGATTTAACCTACGGATTAGGCTTATGACATGGGTTAGGGTACGGCTTCATGTAAGTGTTAGGGTTAGGGTTAGGGTTAGGAACCGGGGACATTTTAAGGTACAGATTATTGTACAACAATGCTTTAGGGTTAGCGTACGTATTAGGGCACAGGTTAGTGTTAGCATACGGGTTAGGATTAGGGCACGGTTTAGGGTAAGGCTAACGGTAAGGGTTAAGGTTAAGGTTAGGGTTAGGGACGGTAGAGGGTAAAGGTTAGGGTACTAAAACGGTTTAGGTTTAGCGTACGTGTTAGGGCTCGGGTTAGTGTTAGCATAAGGGTTAGGTTTAGGGCATGGTTTACGGTAAGTCTAAGGGTAAGGGTTAGAGTTAGGATTAGGATTAGGGTTAAGGTTAGGTAATGGGGACAATTTAGGGTACAAGTTAGGGTACACCAACGGTTTTGGGTTAGTATACGTGTTAGGGCACGGCTTAGTGTTAGCCTACAGGTTAGGATTAGGACACGCGTTATGGTAAGGCTTCGGGTACGGGTAAGGGTTAGGGTTAGGAATAAGGTTAGGGTTAGCGATCGGGGACGGCTCAGTGTAAAGATTAGGGTATGATAAAGGTTTAGGGTCAGCATACGTGTTAGGGCACAGGTTAGTGATAGTGTACGGTTTAGGATTAAGGCACGGGTTAGGGTAAGGCTTCGGGTAAGTGTCAGGGTTAGAGTTAGGGAACGGGGACGGTTTAGGGTACAGGTTAGGGTACTACAATGGTTTAGGTTTAGCGTACTTGTTAGGGTTCGGGTTAGTGTTAGCGTACGGGTAGAATTAGGGAACAGGTTAGGGTAAGGCTTTGGGTAAGGCTTAAGTTTAGGGTTAGGGTTAGAGTTAGGTTTAGGGAAAGGGGACGGTATAGGGTACAGGTTAGGGTACTACAATGGTTTAGGTTTAGCGTACTTGTTAGGGTTCGGGTTAGTGTTAGCGTACGGGTTAGGATTACGGCACGGTTTAGGGTAAGGCTAACGGTAAGGGTTAAGTTTAAGGCTAGGGTTAGGGTTAGTGCACGGGGACGGTTTAGGGTACAGGTTAGGTTACGACAACGGTTTAGGGTTAGCATACGTTTTAGGGGACGGGTTAGTGTTAGCGTACAGGTTAAGTTCAGGGCACAGTTTAGGGTAAGGCTAAGGCTAAGGGTTAGGTTTAGGATTAGGATTAGGGTTAGGGTTAGGTAATGGGGATGGTTAAGGATACAGGTTAGGGTACGACAATGGTTATGGGTTAGTATACGTGTTAGGGCATGGCTTAGTGTTAACCTATGGGCAGGATTAGGGAACGATTTAGGGTAAGGCTAATGGTAAGGGTTAAGGTTAGGGTTAGGGTTAGGGAAAAGGGACGGTTTAGGGTACAGGTTAGGGTATGACAACGGTTTACTTTTAACGTACATGTTAGGGCTCATGTTAGTGTTAGCGTACAGGTTAGGATTAGAGCACGGTTTAGGGTAAGGCTAACGGAAAGGGTTAAGGTTAGGGTTAGGGTTAGTGTTAGGTAACTGGGACAGTTTACGGTACAGGTTAGGGTGCGACAATTGATTACAGTTAGCGTACGTGTTAGGGGACGGATTAGTGTTAGCGTACGGGTTAGGTTTAAGTCACGGTTTAGGGGAAGGCTAAGGGTTAGGGTTAGGGTTAGGGTTAGGTAACGGGGACGGTTTAGGGTACAGGTTAGGGTATGACAACGGTTTTCTTTTAGCGTACATGTTAGGGGATGGGTTAGTGTTCGCCTACGGATTAGGATTAGGGCACGGTTTAGGGTAAGTCTTTGGGTAAATGTTAGGGTTACTGTTAGGGTTAGGGTTATATTCAGGGAACGGGGACGGTTTAGGGTACAGATTAGGGTATGACAATGTTTAGGGTTAACGTATGTGTTCGGGCATAGGTTAGTGTTAGCGTACGTGTTAGGAATAGGGCATGGGTTAGTGTAAGGCTTCGGGTAAGTGTTAGGGTTAGGGGACAGGGACATTTTAGGGTATAGGTTAGGGTACGACAATGCTTTAGGTTTAGAGTACGTATTAGTGCACAGGTTAGTGTTAGTGTACGGGTTAGGATTAGGGTACAGTTTAGGGTAAGCCTAACGGTAAGGGTTAGGGTTACGATTAGGGTTAGGGTTAGGGTTAGGGAAAGGGTACGGTTTATTGACCAGGTTAGGGTATGACAATGGTTTAGGGTCAGTGTTCATGTTAGGGCACGGGTTAGTGTGAGTGTACGGGTTAGGATTAGGGCACGGTTTAGGGTTAGGTTAAGGGTAAGGGTTAGGGTTAGGCTTAGGAAATGGGGACGGTTTAGGGTACAGGTTAGGGTACCACAACGGTTTAGGGTTAGCGTACGAGTTACGGCACCTATTAGTGTGAGCGTATGGGTTAGGATTAGGGCACGGTTTGGGGTAAGGATAAGGGTAAGCGTTAGGGTTATGGTTAGGTTTAGGGTTAGGGTTAGGGAACGGGGGCGGTTTAGGGTACCGGTTACAGTTTGACAACAGTTTAGGGTTAGCGTTCTTGTTAGGTCATGGTTTAGTGTTAGTGTATGGGTTAGGATTAGGGCACGGTTTAGGGAAAGGCTAACAGTAAAGGTTAGTGTTATGATTAGGGTTAGGTTTAGGGAACTGGGACGTTTTAGGGTACAGGTAAGGGTACGGCAATAGTTTAGGATTAGCGTACGTGTTAGGGCACGAGTTAGTGATAGCGTACGGGTTCGGAATAGGGCACACTTTAGGATAGGGCTAAGGGTAAGGTTTAGGGTTAGCATAAGTGTTAGGGTTAGGGAACGTGGATTGTTTAAGGTACAGGTTAGTGTACGCCAATGGTTTAGG
>NW_006783948.1:0-210 GCF_000442215.2 Lipotes vexillifer
TTCATATTTTCTATTTCTTCCTGGTTCAGTCTTGGAAGGTTATACTTTTCTAAGAATTTGTCCGTTTCTTCCGGGTTGTCCATTTTATTGGCATAGAGTTGCTTATAGTAGTCTCTTATGATCTTTGTATTTCTGCAGTGTACATTGAAACTTCTCCTTTTTCATTTCTAATTTTATTGATTTGAGTCCTCTCCCTCTTTTTCTTGATGA
>NW_006783949.1:0-290 GCF_000442215.2 Lipotes vexillifer
ACCCTTCCCCCTCCCCGTGTCCTCAGGTCCATTCTCTACATCTGCATCTTTATTCCTGTCCTGACCCTAGGTTCTTCAGGACTTTTTTGGTTTTTTTTAGATCCCATATATATGTGTTAGCAATATGGTATTTGTTTTTCTCTTTCGGACTTACCTCACTCTGTACGACAGACACTGGGTCCATCCACCTCCCTACAAATAACTCAATTTCGTTTCTTTTTATGGCCGAGTAATATTCCATTGTATAAATGTGCCACATCTTCTTTATCCATTCATCTGTCAGTGGACAC
>NW_006783950.1:0-1141 GCF_000442215.2 Lipotes vexillifer
GGTCCGGGAAGATCCCACGTGCCGCGGAGCGGCTGGGCCCGTGAGCCATAGCCACTGAGCCTGTGCGTGCTCTGCAACGGGAGAGGCCACGGCAGTGAGAGACCCGTGTACCACAAAAAAAAAAAAAAAATTTATGCACCCAACATAGGAGCACCTCAATACATAAGGCAAAAACTAACAGCCATAAAAGGGGAAATCGACAGTAACACATTCATAGTAGGGGACTTCAACACCCCACTTTCACCAATGGACAGATCATCCAAAATGAAAATAAATAAGGAAACACAAGCTTTAAATGATACATTAAAGAAGATGGACTTAATTGATATTTATAGGACATTCCATCCCAAAACAACAGAATACAGATTTTTCTCAAGTGCTCATGGAACATTCTCAAGGATAGATCATATCTTGGGTCACAAATCAAGCCTTGGTAAATTTAAGAAAATTGAAATTGTATCAAGTATCTTTTCCGACCACAACGCCATGAGACTAGATATCAATTACAGGAAAAGATCTGTAAAAAATACAAACACATGGAGGCTAAACAATACACTACTTAATAACAAAGTGATCACTGAAGAAATCAAAGTGGAAATAAAAAATACCTAGAAACAAATGACAATGGAGACACGATGACCCAAAACCTATGGGATGCAGCAAAAGCAGTTCTAAGAGGGAAGTTTATAGCGATACAAGCCCACCTTAAGAAGCAGGAAACATCTCAAATAAACAACCTAACCTTGCACCTCAAGCAATTAGAGAAAGAAGAACAAAAAACCCCCAAAGTTAGCAGAAGGAAAATAATCATAAAGATCAGATCAGAAATAAATGAAAAAGAAATGAAGGAAACAATAGCAAAGATCAATAAAACTAAAAGCTGGTTCTTTGAGAAGATTAACAAAATTGATAAACCATTAGCCAGACTCATCAAGAAAAAAAGGGAGAAGACTCAAATCAATAGAATTAGAAATTAAAAAGGAGAAGTAACAACTGACACTGCAGAAATACAAAAGATCATGAGGGATTACTACAAGCAACTCTATGCCAATTAAATGGACAATCTGGAAGAAATGGGCAAATTCGTAGAAATGCACAAACTACCAAGACTGAATCAGGAAGAAATAGAAAATATGAACAG
>NW_006783951.1:0-1300 GCF_000442215.2 Lipotes vexillifer
CGTGTCTCTGGACAGCTCAAGAGCTAAGGATGGTTTTACATTTTTAAGTGACTGAAAAAAATTAAAATGTCTTATGTAGGAAAAATGATTTATATTGATTTGATCAAGTAGGGAGGATATTGAAAGCAACAGAGTATATGCTTTGATCCCAAAGACAGCTGGAAGCTCCAGAGAAAGAAATGCTTTTAAAGATGATGAATGGTCTCAGTGCTTTTGTACAAAATCAGTATTAAACATAAGACACTATATACATAGACAGTCTCAACATGCATACACACACACACACACCAGCCCCAATGGTTCCATGCCATGGTTACAGGAACAGAAGGAAGAATTTCCTGAACGATGTAACTTGGATCAGACCCTGAAACATCAACAGCAGCATTGGCCCAAAGTACAAGGTCTAAAGGAGGTCATTGAGCTTAACGAGAGCGTGTTTGGCTATAGACCAGAAGGCGAGCTATATGCAGAAAGAAAAATGCAGTGTAATGATTTTACTAAATGAATTCAAGATGATATTTTAACTTGGTTTTTACTGTTGAGGAAGTTAAAAGTGGCAGGGGGGAACTGATGAGTCTCCACTGTTTATGATAGTTAATTGTTTTGAATGTAACAGATGAATATTATAAACTGGCTTTGCCAAAGATATAGGCCGAGGTGTCATGGGGGAAACAGAAGAGAAAGACATAATCTTTACTTTCCATTTGATTTGCTCATAATCTAGCTGGAAATCATGGCGCTAATAATAGTATAGTAGTAACAGCAAATGCTTATACAGTAATTACTCTGTGTCCATGACTGTTCCAGATGCTTTAAATTTATAAATAATTTACAGCAACCCTACTTACTTGGCGAGGTAGGCAGATACCTAGATGTGATAATGCCATACACCATGAGGCCCTAATTGCTCTTAGAGTTTGAGCAATGCCTGCTTGTTCTAGCAGAAACGGCATGGGTGGTGGACAGATGTGGCTTGGAATTCACGTAGTGTGTCTGCCCCTAAGTACACATAAAATTTTGGGCTTTCACTGGAGCTCTTTGCTATTTAGTTTCAATAATACCAACCTTCTTCTGTCTTTTAAAATGCACATTAAAGATGTGTGTAAAACTTTTTTTTGGAGTTAGCTCTCTATAAATATAAAGAAGTTTTAGTTTTAGGTGAGGGGATTATGAGATCACTCATAAAGAAGAAAATAGCTGGTCTCCAAAAGATTTCAGTAAGAAAAATGGCAGACAAAGTTATCTGAGAAGGAGGGAGCAGCAGGTGATACAAACTAGAAGGGACCAAGTATGCTGTTTA
>NW_006783952.1:0-591 GCF_000442215.2 Lipotes vexillifer
TCTCCATCTGTTTGTATCACCTTTAATTTCTTTCATCAGTGTCTTATAATTTTCTGCATACAGATCTTTTGTTTCCTTAGGTAGGTTCATTCCTAGGTATTTTATCCTTTTTGTTGCAATGGTAAATGGGAGTCTTTCCTTAATTTCTTTCTGATTTTTCATTGTTAGTGTATATGAATACAAGAGATTTCTGTGCATTAATTTTGTATCCTGCAACTTTACCAAATTCACTGAATAGCTCTAGTAGTTTTCTGGTGGCATCTTTAGGATACTCTATGAAAGGTATCATGTCATCTGCAAACAGTGACACTTTTACTTCTTCTTTTCCAATTTGTATTCTTTTTATTCCTTTCTCTTCTCTGATTGCCATGGCTAGGATTTCCAAAACTATGTTGAATAATAGTGGTGAGACTGGACATTCTTGTCTTTTTCCTGATCTTAGAGGAAATGCTTTCAGTTTTCCACCATTGAGAATGATGTTTGCCGTGGGTTTGCTGTATATGGCCTTTATTATATTGAGGTAGGTTTCCTCTATGCCCACTTTCTGGAGAGTTTTTATCATAAATCGCTGTTGAATTTTGTCAAAAGCTT
>NW_006783953.1:0-230 GCF_000442215.2 Lipotes vexillifer
GTGGGGCAGGCCTGCGGCAGCAGAGGCCAGCAGGACACTGCACTAGCCTGAGGCGCACCGTGCATTCTCCCGGGGAAGTTTTCCCTGGATCCTGGGACTCTGGCAGTGGCGGGCTGCACAGGCTCCCATGAAGGGAGGTGTGGATAGTGACCTGTGCTCGCACACCGACTTCTTGGTGGCGGCAGCAGCAGCCTTAGCATCTCATGCCCATCTCTGGGGTCTGCCCTGTT
>NW_006783954.1:0-208 GCF_000442215.2 Lipotes vexillifer
GAGTATCTGCCTCTGTGGACCTTACATTCTGCTGGGGAAGATGGACACACACACCCCCAAAAGCCAATGGACAAAATAGCTGTATGCTGTAATGAGTGATTTAAAGAAAATGCCTACTTTAGGTGGGGTGATCAGAGGAGGTTTGTCTGAGGGAATAACTTGAGATTTCAGTAAAAGAAGAGAGGGAGCTAAGCCAAGGGCAAAACAG
>NW_006783955.1:0-201 GCF_000442215.2 Lipotes vexillifer
GCCTGCAGAATTAATCTTGTTTTAGAAATGAAATAAAATGTAATTTCTTACTGTAAGTAGATGCGGTTAAGCAACTGGCAACTTTGATGTCTTTAAATCACTGCAGTTTCGGGGTAGGCAAATCTATAATTATTTCAAGCACTTCTTTATTGGTGCAACAGTTGAGCAGTGTGCATAGTGGTCAACAACCTGGGCATTGTC
>NW_006783956.1:0-1184 GCF_000442215.2 Lipotes vexillifer
AAAAAAAAGTCAATTTTTAGGTTAAAATAAATCGAAAATATGCTTTTAATATGAAGAAGAGGAGGCCTGCATGAAGTAGAAAACAGAGTTTTGTCAAATCACTAGGAACGAATGTAGAGGAAAACCAGACTCCCTGCCACCCCAAACTCAAGGCACGAGAGGAGTTCGAACGAGGCCACGGGAAGGAGGAGCTGCAAGGCTGGGCAAGGCCTGAAAAGGTACCCAAGGTTGTGGGTAAGAAACAAGGGGATGGGACCCAGAGGTGACAACCAGGAACAGAGAACCTCCGGGGGAAAGTGCAGAGCTCCACGGTCACCAGGAGCAAGGAGAAGCACAGAAGCTGAACTAATGTCTGGGGAATATTTTATTTCCAACCCTGGGACCATGGCTCATCATTACCTGATCATCCCACTGGTGCAAGGTGTAAGCCTCCCGTGGAGAGCTGCCCGCTGCTCACACACCGAACGTTCAGCACATGCATGCCAGCCTGCATCCTGAGACACTGCTGAGCCCTCGGTAAATAACACTGGGTAGTACCTCCCTCCTTTGCAATCGTCAGAATGCTCACAGATCCCCAAAACCAGAGAGCAGAGGCTCTTAACAGCCAGACAACAATTTACCCCTGCTACACCTTAACTTTTGAACGAGAAAATTAACACGGAAGAATAGCGCCAGAACCAAAGGAAAAGGGTTACATCTTGTTTTCCTAAGAACTAGAAGTAAGGGGGAAACTAGAAGGATAATGGCTCTCTAGAATCCTTGTCCCAGCCTCACTCTGTTCGAAGCATAAATATTTTAGCCGTGACCACCAGTAGGGAAGCTTAGATTCTCCACATCCTGGGGACAGCAGGGAGAAAGGCAGAATGGGTGGCGTAAAGCCATTCTTTTGCAAGATCCCAATACTTTAACTGTACCCGCACAGAATTCCATTCCCTTTGACTCGCAGCTATAGCATTATGTGACATGGCTAAATGTCTACCTACATTAAGCCACTTTGTTAAGACTTTTGAGTTTTAGGTTATCATCTAGAAGTCTATTTCATAGAATAGTAGTGAGGATTAAAAAGAAAAATATTGCAGAATAAACAAGCCATTGGATTTTTTATTGGAGTATAATTGCTTTATAATGTTGTGTTAGTTTCTGCTGTACAATGAACTATATCAGCCATATATATATATATATAT